>NC_091154.1:0-212500 GCF_040958095.1 Procambarus clarkii
TCTTACCCCCCCCCCCCTCAATCCCCCCACCCCCCAAGTCATCCATTTGACCCCACCCTCTCCAAACCAGATATACCTAGCCCGCCTCACAACCCAGGTCCCCCCCTTCCCCCTCCCCATGCCAGAGCCTCCATATTTGCCTACTCCAGTGGATTCAGCAGAAACTGAGGATGGCCAGAAGTGTGTCAGCTTCAAGGTGATGTACTCGAACATAGATGGGATTACAAGCAAGGCAAGTGAACTTAGGGAAAGAGCACAATAAGTAAACCTTGTATGTAATTGGACTCACAGAAACAAAACTCTCAGGAATCATAAGAAATGTGGTGTTCCCCAAGGACTATACTGTAATAAGGAGAGGGGAGTGTAGGAGAGGAGGAGTGGCCCTATCATGAGATAGGAATGGAGTTTCAAGGAGATGGTTATCCCAGGCTGCGAGGGGTTAAGAGACTACATAACAGGCACCATGACGATGGGAGGACCAAGAGTAGTAGTAGCAGTGATATATATAACCCTCTACCAAACTACAAAAGACACAGGCAAGAGTATGACAGAAAAAACATGGCAGTTAGCAATAAAATTGAGAGGGTAGCCACTGCTGCTTGAAGAAATCGATCCCATCTGCTCATCATGGGTGACGTCAATGACAGAAGGATAGGCTGGGAAAACCAGGAACCGCATGGATTGGAGGAAACACGGAGAGCTAAACTACTGTAGGTGGCAACAAATTTTTTTTTAAGCCAGCATGTCGGGGAACCTACACGAATGAGCGGAACTTATTGCAGGAGGAAAAATTTAAAATTCAAGGTAACTACAGAAGCACTATACTGTCATCTGAACTCAAAGCGGCAGCTAAGAGCCTTCGTGAGAATAAGGAGATAGTCGTAAGGAGAGGTGACAACTCGCCAATATACATTATTCTTAAAAAATACGAATATCTGGCTAAAATGAACCTCATACTCTCCGAACAAATTAAATTCCAAATGGTAACGAAGGACACTACAGCCGAATTGAAAACGAAGAAAACTGATTGATCGAAACTGTGAATGCCAATAAATCCGGAGTCCACCTGCCAAAGGTTATCGGAGAATACAAACCTGGTTATGCATATGGGGAAGTCAAGACCCACAAGCCTGGAAATCCACTTTGGCCAATCATCAGCCAGATATCCACACCCACATACACACTGGCTAAGCGAGTCGACTGCCTGCTGACTCCTTACGTGCCTTGTGCCTTTAGCTTGAAGTCTCCAAAGAAATTCGTTGACTTACTGCGGGGAGCACGGACCACAGCGATAAGAGCCTCTTTGGATGTGGAGTCACTGTTTACCAACGTACCTGTGGATGAAACAATCAGGATGATGATGGACAGAGTGTATCATGATCCTGCTTGTACCCCCTCTTGACATACCAGAGAGCATGCTGAGAAAGTTACTCGAAGCCTGCACTAAAGAGGCACCCTTCTTGAGTTTCGATGGGCACATGTATAAGCATGGTCGAACCTATGGGGGTCGCCATAGGTTCTCTTCTAGGTGTCCTGTTTGCAAACTTCTACATGGGTACCATAGGCCTTAGTTGACATGGAATTGAAACTCGCCATATACTGCAGCTAGGTTGATGGCATTTTTATGCAGATACCTGATCTCAGACGTTTGCAGCAGCTGAAGGAGGCATTCGAACAAAATTTGGTGTTAAGTTTCACTTACGAGATGGAGAGTGATAGGAGGCTGCCCTTTGTAGATGTAACAATCATGGAGAGGAATGGTGGTTTCCACACTGCAGTTTACACTAAGGAAACGAACATAGGAATGTGCCTTAATGCCAACAGTGACTGCCCAGACAGGTACAAGAGGAGTGTTGTCAATGCTTACGTTGACCGAGCTCTCACTCACAGCTCTGGTTGGAAGCAGGTCGACGACGAACTCTGTAGAATAAGGCAAAAATTGCAGACGCCTAGTCAACAATGGCTTCTCTAATGGTTATGTTGAAGATATCATCAAAAGAAAGGTGAAATGCCATGCAACCTCTGAAAAGTCAACTAACACAAGAGTTGTACCTCCTATTAGACTGTTTTATAGGAGCTTCTTTTCGACGGCTCACAAAACAGAGGAAAGTGTCCTGAAAAACATTATTAATAGGAACGTTATCCCCACAGACACATATCAGAAGATACAATTCACAATTTACAACAAAAACAAGAAAATGGCCAACCTACTCATGAAGAACGCTCCAGACATCAAACAGAACGTCATGAAAGAAACCAACGTCGTCTATGCCTTCACATGCCCACTTTGGGACTGTCCACCCAAAAGTTCTTGGTATATAGGCAAGACAACAACGTCTCTTTCTAGGCGATTAACAATGCATAAACAACAGGGCTCCATCAAGGAGCATATAATCACCTCCCACAACCAGACCATCACCAGAGAAATCTTAACAAGCAACACAGAAATTATCAACAGATACAACGATAACAGGAAACTCGACATCAGTGAGGCCCTACACATCAAAAAGTCCAAACCAGCAATCAACAGCCAATTAACACATAATTACATTCTATCCACTTCAAGACCACGAACCAGCACAGAAGCCACAAGATAAATGCATCCCCATGGTTATATTCTCATTATATATACCCATTGTTTCGTGTTCTGTCTTTTCCCATTGATTTGTATCACTTCACCCAAAAACGAATATAAGCACGATCTGAGTATGTAAAAAAAAATTCTTTGAAAATGTAAGAAGTGTTCTTGTGAAACGCTTCTGGACATCAGACCATAAAGAGGGAAAATGAACTTTGGAGAATTAATTTTTCAACGACGCCCGACAGTGAAGAAAACCCACCATGCAACTGGTGTCCTGTACACAAGTTGCATAGTGCTCCTGGCAGTATGGGTTCGAGTCACTTCTGGGGTGTGAGTTTTCGGTTGCATATATGCCTGGGGACCATTCAGGCTTGTTCGCATTTGTGTTTCTCACATGTGCCCCAAAGAATGAAAGTGATTTGATAAAATACTATGCCCAAAATTACCATCAGAGCGCCGTCGGGATGATGGGGTAAATAGCTTCGGCTACCATTATCTTTTGAATGATCGTGATGGTCGAGTGGTTAAGGTGTCCTGTACACCAGGTGCATAGTGCTCCTGGCAGTATGGGTTCGAGTCACTTATGGGGTGTGAGTTTTCGATTGCATATATGCCTGGTGACCATTCAGGCTTGTTCGCATAAGTATATATATAATGTGTGAGAAAGCTCCATGAACACGCAAGCCATATATCACTAAGAACTCTAATTGGCCCGGCCAGGAATCGAACTCATGCCGTCAAGGATCACCCATAAACGTACATAGTACCGTGACCACTGATGGAGATTATGCCACCACAAGAGATGGTTCAAGCATGCCCATAACTTATAAAGTGATTGATGGATTGACTGATGAAGACTAAGTCACCCAAGAGATGGTACGGGCATGAATATCCCATAAGTGGTAGATTTTTGGAGTGAATGTGATCTTTGATCGTTAAAGGATGTACGAGCATATAACTGTCAGTCCTTACTATGTGGCAGCTATTGCGGGGGAAGATAGTGCTTGACAGAATTCATGCCCAACCTGTCCTCTTACAAATTACGTCTTTATTTGGCCCGTTTGCCCATATGATCGAAAATGGACGTAATTTGAAAATGAAAAATAATTGAAAATAATTTTTTTATTTATTTTTTTTTTTTCAAAACAGCAATTTAAGTGTCCTCTGGTAGGTTAGGACGACAAGAAGTTCTTCTAAGGTTTCAAAGCTTCATGAAAACCGTTAATCGAAAGTTTCCTCTCCTAACCTAAGGGAGTAAGCCGGAGGACTCAAACGGAAACCGGGAAAGTACATCACTTTCGTGAACCGATTTCATTTCAAATTACGTCCAATTTTGGCCATAGCGTGCATACGAGCGAAAAGCGACGTTATTTTAAAAGGACTGGTTGTGTCTGTTTGCTGGACACCTTTTTGACTAGAAAAGTGGCAGTCTTGATGCGTCAGTTACAAGGTGATTGATTATTGAAGATTAAGCCAACCAAGAGGTGGCACGGGCAAGATTAGCCTGTATGTATTAGATTTTTTATAGTGAATGTGATCAGATACAAGGTGTTATTTCTTCCGGATGTATAGCCAGGGATGAGGTGAAGCACTTCACTTATGGGCCCAAATGCACATTGCAGCTTATCAATCTCCTGTTTCCATGGAGACTAGGATGACATTCTATATGTTTCGTTGTGTTCTCGAAGATGGCAGAGTGTAATTTGGCATTAGTTGGCTGTTGATAGGTGGTTTAGTTTGATGCCTTGTAAGGGGGCCACCTTTAACTTCACTTCTGGTTAAATGCTAGTCATTATTAAGTAAAACTACAGACCAGAGTTCTGCTGTGTAACCTTCAGAACAACTCCTCGAGATCTAGAACGTTCGATCGTTTAGATATCACGGCTCGAGAATACTGTACCTTATGATGCTACACTGCAAGCTCTGACTTAAGTCACCACCACCTGCAATCTTCTCCCCACTGAGTAATTCCCCACATATGAAGGTGAAGCAGGATCCCGTCAGTCGGGCAAAACCCTGAAAATGGATCCACAGTTATCAGAAAAGGAGGGATAAGATTTACGTTAAGTGTGGAATTTAATCAAAGTACAAAGGGATTATCTGAGGTATTAAATAACTACTTGCAGGCTTGCAGAGGGTGGTAGTCCCAAGCATGGGGCTTGAGCCCATCAACAGAAAGTATTATAACGGTTGGGGGAAATTCCACTAAACATCATAAATTCTAAACAACATTTATTAAATCAAAGATTATCAAAGGAAATAAAAATTAATACACCCTATCTGAACACGTCCTAACTGGATATTTTCATAACTGAGGCAATTTGTAATTAACTACCACAAATAATGTGGATTATTAAACAACTGCAAATAACTTGGACACAGATACCTTAAAATACCACAGCCAGGCCTAGATGTTCTGCCTTGGCTCCAAGGGGAGCAGTACCACCTCCAGTTGCCATCCAGTCCACACTGATCTTTCTCTCTTTCTCTACAGTGACCTCGTGTGAGGCTGACCCTAGCTCGGTTACCAAATTAATCTATGAAGAAGATTACTAACTAAAATTCTGTATTCGTCACTAAAGGTTACTTATTATTCCAAAACAATTGGGAATTATCTAGACACGTGAGCCAGGTTATTGTAATATTCAATAGCACTTACATTTCACTAATTTACATGAATTAACAAGCAAGCTGGGAGGTACTTATTTTCCAAGTAACGAGATACTTCTTACATATTCATATTCTTACTGAAGTCAAATGCTTCTTCAATAACATGCGAGATTTATTCTTTATTTTCAATTGATGTTAATTTTATCATAAGTACTTACCACGATTGATTATTCCTATTAATTCTTTAATACATGAATTATTCTCCTAGTTTGATGACTCGGCACAGGATGCCTGTGGCACTACTGTTTTCTACACGAGTTTAATCCCTTATCCCTTGGGGGAGGAATGACCCAAGCCTGCCAGTCAGGTCACTACCAACTAACTCTCATATTTTTTTTCAAAGGCGTATCCTCCCTACTAATGAAATGACAACGTTGAATGTTAGCTCTATGGCCTTTCTATATTAACAATCCTACTGTTACAGCCTCGCCAATGTCCAGTCTTCTATTGTTGATGTGTTTGTCGATTTGGGGGGGGGGGGGTTATTTGTCAGGATATCTTTGGTGGTGATGTAGTAATGTGCAGAGGCTATATGTTCCTTGACAGGGCCTTGCTGTTTGTGCATTGTTAGGCGTCTTTAAAGGATGTTGTTGTTTTGCCTAAATATTGAGTTCGTTGGGGCTGACAGTCCCCAAGTGAGTATGTAAAGGCAAAAACAACATTCGTCTCTTTCAAGGAGTTTTATTTGGTGTCAGAAGAGTTTTCATGAGCAAGTTGCCAGTCTTCTTCCTCTTATAGTATATTATTAGTTCAATCTTCTGGTTGGTGTCACTAAGGGGTCACTTTTCTATCAATATTGTTTTTCAAGACCATCTTTTCCGTTTTGTGGGCACTGGAGAAGAAGTTCTTGTAGAATATTTTAACAGTAGGGACCAGTAATGTTTTCAGTTTCGTCTGAGGCTGCATTGCGGCTCACCTTACTTTTGATGATCTCTTCGACATATTCCTTAGATTATCTATTACTGACTAGGACCTGCCTTTACCAAGTTCCTCGTCAACCTACTTCCAGCCGGAGCTGTGTGTAAGGGAGCGATTGGCAAAGGCATTAACAACACTCCGCTTGTATCTATCAATACACTCTTAGCATTAAGGCACATTCCCATGTTAGTGCGATCATTACTTTTTGAGACTATTACATCTAGGAAAGGTAGTCTACCTCCACTCTCAATCTCGAAAATGAACCTTAGCACTGAACTTCGATCGAATCCATCCTTAAGCCGCAGCAAGCGCTCAATATCAAGTACCTTCAGGAAAATGTCGTCTACATATCTGTTGTGTACACTCGGCTTTAAGCCCATGTCAACAAGGACTCTCTGTTCGACGGTACTATTATAAAAATTAGCAAATAGGATACCAAGGGGGGGCGTACCCATAGCGACGCCGTCTACGTGCTTACACATTCGCCCATCAAGACTCAGGAAGGATGACTCTTTGGTACATGCTCCGAGTAACTTCCTAAGTGTGTCTTCTGGGATGTCAAGGGGAGTACTAGCTGAATCCCTATAAACACTATCCATCATGACCCCAGTGGTCTCGTCCACGGCCACATTGGTCAACAGCGACTCAACACCAAGAAACGCTCTCACTCCTGATGCCTCCTCCCCAAGCAGTAAGTCATCACATTCACTTGGAGACTGACGGCGAAGGTGCGTATTGGGTTAGCAGAGAACTGAGCAGCTTAGCCAATCTGTACGCGGGTGTAGTTATCTGGCTGATCAAGACCACAAACCTAGAAACCCACTTTGGCCAGTCATCAGCCTGCGCTTGAGGGGTTCTTGATGCAGTGAGTAGGGACTGATGACTAGGGTGTTGGGAGTAGACAGGGCGTTGATGTGGTGAATAGGGCCTGTGGGTGTGGGGGTCGTGGGCGGAGATGTGGGTGTGGGTGGGGTCGTGGGCGGAGGTGTGGGTGTGGGTGGGGTCGTGGGCGGAGGTGTGGGGGGTCAGGTTTGAATACTTGAACTGGCATAAAACTTTAACATTCCGTGTTGCCGCTCCGCCATAACGATGATACATACTTCATGGCTCCATTACGCTCCCACGAAACTTTATGCCTCGTTACTGCCAAAAATTCCTCGGTCGAGAGGCACAAAAACAAAGTGTTTTTCGAGGGCGATTACTTTACAAGAGATTAAACGTACAATGTGGAAGAATTCCATTAAGCTGATTACACTATGGGAGGCTGTAGATTCATGGGTTCATCACCGGTCAGAAAGAATGTCTGTGAGATTTCCTTCACTTAAGTCTAATTTACTTCATTCAAGCCTCATTTCCTTCATTTGTATCATTTAAGTTTGATTTCATTCATTTAAGCCTGATGTTCTTCATTTTATTTCATAACACTGACCTCATCCGATTATGATGTGTCGTTCCTTGTCTAACACAGAGATGTGTTGTTCCTTGTCTAACACAAAGATGTGTCGTTCCTGGTCTTACACAAAGATGTGTCGTTCCTTGTCTAACACAAAGATGTGTCGTTCCTTGTCTTACGCAAAGATGTGTCGTTCCTTGTCTTACACAAAGATGTGTCGTTCCTTGTCTTACACAAAGATGTGTCGTTCCTTGTCTTACACAAAGATGTGTCGTTCCTTGTCTTACACAAAGATGTGTCGTTCCTTGTTTAACACAAAGATGTGTCGTTCCTTGTTTAACACAAAGATGTGTCGTTCCTTGTCTAACACAAAGATGTGTCGTTCCTTGTCTTACACAAAGATGTGTCGTTCCTTGTTTAACACAAAGATGTGTCGTTCCTTGTCTTACACAAAGATGTGTCGTTCCTTGTCTTACACAAAGATGTGTCGTTCCTTGTCTACCACAAAGATGTGTCGTTCCTTGTCTTACACAAAGATGTGTCGTTCCTTGTCTTACACAAAGATGTGTCGTTCCTTGTTTAACACAAAGATGTGTCGTTCCTTGTCTTACACAAAGATGTGTCGTTCCTTGTCTTACACAAAGATGTGTCGTTCCTTGTTTAACACAAAGATGTGTCGTTCCTTGTCTTACACAAAGATGTGTCGTTCCTTGTCTTACATAAAGATGTGTCGTTCCTTGTTTAACACAAAGATGTGTCGTTCCTTGTCTAACACAAAGATGTGTCGTTCCTTGTCTTAAACAAAGATGTGTCGTTCCTTGTTTAACACAAAGATCTGTCGTTCCTAGTCTTACACAAAGATGTGTCGTTCCTTGTCTTACACAAAGATGTGTCGTTCTTTGTCTAACACAAAGATGTGTCGTTCCTTGTCTAACACAAAGATGTGTCGTTCCTTGTCTTAAACAAAGATGTGTCGTTCCTTGTTTAACACAAAGATCTGTCGTTCCTAGTCTTACACAAAGATGTGTCGTTCCTTGTCTAACACAAAGATGTGTCGTTCCTTGTCTAACACAAAGAGGTGTCGTTCCTTGTCTTACACAAAGATGTGTCGTTCCTTGTTTAACACAAAGATGTGTCGTTCCTTGTCTTACACAAAGATGTGTCGTTCCTTGTTTAACACAAAGATGTGTCGTTCCTTGTCTTACACAAAGATGTGTCGTTCCTTGTCTCATACACAGATGTGTCGTTCCTTGTCTCACACAAAGATGTGTCGTTCCTTGTCTCACACAGAGATGTGTCGTTCCTTGTCTCATACACAGATGTGTCGTTCCTTGTCTCATACACAGATGTGTCGTTCCTTGTCTCATACACAGATGTGTCGTTCCTTGTCTCATACACAGATGTGTCGTTCCTTGTCTCATACACAGATGTGTCGTTCCTTGTCTCATACACAGATGTGTCGTTCCTTGTCTCATACACAGATGTGTCGTTCCTTGTCTCACACACAGATGTGTCGTTCCTTGTCTCACACACAGATGTGTCGTTCCTTGTCTCATACACAGATGTGTCGTTCCTTGTCCTACACAAAGATGTGTCGTTCCTTGTCCTACACAAAGATGTGTCGTTCCTTGTCCTACACAAAGATGTGTCGTTCCTTGTCCTACACAAAGATGTGTCGTTCCTTGTCCTACACAAAGATGTGTCGTTCCTTGTCCTACACAAAGATGTGTCGTTCCTTGTCCTACACAAAGATGTGTCGTTTCTTGTCCTACACAGAGATGTGTCGCTCACAGTTTTACACAGGTGTCATCGCCAGTAATACAAAGAAGTGTGTCGTTTCTATACTTTAACAGAGACTGCCTTTCCTAGTCTAGAGCTTAAAAGAGCTCTGGCAAGATTTAAGCCCTTCAAGTCTCACCTGAGAATCCATAGGTCCCCCAAATGAGCTCTCAGATCCCAAAATGGAGCTCTCAGCACCTAAACTGAGCTCTGAGACTTCAACCCTCTCCCCCCTCCCAAATGAACTCCGTGCACTATAAGTTATTTAAAAGTACCACAACTGAGTACTTAGCGGTCCAATTGAGCTCTACGGGGGTACATACTGTTAAAATGAGGGGAGGTCTCTGCACCTCCTTTGAGAAGTTTGTAGCTCATCTGAGCCCCAAAATATAATGTTAGTCCTCATAACTCCATTTGAGTACTGTGCAAGCCATATGAGCTCTCGTCAAAATAAATGAGCATACGGGAAACCAAGTGAGCTCCCAGCTTCTCAATTGATCTCCGAGCTTCCCAGTTAAACTCACTGTTTTAAAGGGATCTCACATTTAAGATCCCATTCATGAAACGATCTCCCAGCCCACCAACTGA
This sequence comes from Procambarus clarkii, assembly GCF_040958095.1. Classification (NCBI taxonomy): domain Eukaryota; kingdom Metazoa; phylum Arthropoda; class Malacostraca; order Decapoda; family Cambaridae; genus Procambarus; species Procambarus clarkii. The sequence continues at coordinate 9,930 of NC_091154.1, forward strand.
GCTCTCAGCAATTAAGTCCCCCAATTAAGCACCGAGCACACCAACTCTCACCTTCTACGTTGTATGAGGAGAGAGGTCAACAGGAGTAATTAAGCAGTTATGAGGTCAGAGGTCAATATGACCTGACCGTAAATTTGACCACCTCGCCCACAGCGTCAAAATACCAGCGCTCAGATGAAATTAAAAGCATCCGACTATTAACGCTTTCTCTGAGCCTTGTTGGTTATGTAGTTTTCCAGGGTTCGAATGCAATTGGCTAGACAAACTGCTTCATATCTGACGCTTGTTAAATCGCGAGAAAGGTCTCCAGAGGTTATTTTCCAACCCAATTTTTTTGTCTTGCTGAAGATAATAATAAATGATTGGATTTAACTGAATTGCATTTTTTTAAATATACAGGAGTGTGCATTTTATAATTGTTTTTTAACGTGAACTAACACTCGTTTGACGTGTCTGTTAAATACCGTTGCCTCTGTTAACACAGCGGGAAATAGTTGCTTGGTTGTTAGTTGTTAGTTTGGGAGGGGGGGGGGGTCCTAGGAATAGCCAAACATTGCTTCCATTAATTATAATTTCGTACCAATATATCTTGAAGTTTGGAATTTGAATGTAGCGAGACTCTGGATCATGTCTAAAACAGTTCACGTTTAGTGTAGCTGAGGTCCATTGATGACTAAACCCGTCCTCATAATAGAGCGTCGCATTTTGACGTACACTCTACCTAAGGCTAAAATTCGTCTTACTAGAAAATGGTAACGGCTTGCAAAATTGACATACTGTCCCGTTTTCAGTTTTGGGTCCTCTGGTAGGTTAGGATAAGGGCACTTTAGTACAGCAGTTTCTTGACGTTGGTGACGCTGGCGAGAACGGGCTGGATGTCTGGGCGCCTGACAGCTGGGTGGACAGCGCTTCGGATTTGAAGTCCTGAGGTTCTGGGTTCGATCCCCTATGGAATTGGAGACAAATGGGCAAAATGTTTCCTTCACCCTGATGCCCTTGTTACCTAATAGTAAATAGGTACCTGGGAGTTAGACAACTGCTCTTGGCTGCATCCTGGTTGTGTGTGTAACAAAAAGGAGGCCTGGTCGAGGACCGGGCCGCGGGGACGCTAAGCCCCGAAATCATCTCAAATCAAAATCATCTCAAGAAGATGCTGAGCGAGGCGTCCCTCCACCCACACAAACACCACGGGACCATCTTAAAGGTATCACGTGGGAGAAATTGTTTAATGAGGCCTTGGGTAGTAGATGTAGTAAATAAGTTGCCTCAATACTGTGGGAGTAGAAGACACGCTCGAACCTGCAAGCATGTGTGGTGAGTGTACTCACATGTACACATAAACACATATATTACAACCTAACGGCAACGTAGACACTGCTAGGTACAAGTACACACACACACGCGCACACACACACACACACACACACACACACACACACACACACACACACACACACACACACACACACACACACGAGAAGGGTGTGGCATTAGGTGAGTACACGAGAAGGGTGGGCAGACTGCATATTTTTGGACTGTCAGAAAGCCTTTGATACAGTGCCACACAAGAGGCTAGTGCGAAAGTTGGAGATGCAGGCTGGAGTGAAAGGGAAGGTACTCCGGTGGATAGAGGAGTACCTAAGCAACAGGAGACAACGAGTCTGTGTGAGGGGTGAGGTCTCAGATTGGCGAGACGTTACAAGTGGAGTCCCGCAGGGGTCAGTCCTTGGACCTATACTGTTTCTGGTATATGTAAATGATCTCCCAGAGGGTATAGATTCGTTCCTCTAAATGTTTGCCGACGATGCAAAAATTATGAGGAGGATTGAAACAGAGGATGATAGTAGGAGGCTACAAGATGACCTAGATAGACTGAGTGAATTTTCCAACAAATGGCTGTTGAAGTTCAACCCGAGTAAATGCAAAGTAATGAAACTAGGCAGTGGAAATAGGAGGCCAGACACAGGATACAGAATAGGAGATGAAGTACTTAATGAAACAGACAGAGAGAAAGATCTAGGAGTTGATATCACACCAAACCTGTCTCCTGAAGCCCACATAAAGAGAATAACGTCTGCGGCATATGCGAGGCTGGCTAACATCAGAACGGCGTTCAGGAACCTGTGTAAGGAATCATTCAGAATCTTGTACACAACATATGTAAGACCAATCCTGGAGTATGCGGCCCCAGCATGGAGCCCGTACCTTGTCAAGCACAAGACGAAGCTGGAAAAAGTCCAAAGGTATGCTACTAGACTAGTCCCAAAACTAAGAGGCATGAGTTATGAGGAAAGGCTGCGGGAAATGCACCTTACGATACTGGAAGACAGAAGAGTAAGGGGGACATGATCACAACCTACAAAATCCTCAGGGGAATCGACCGGGTAAACAAGGATGAACTATTCAACACTGGAGGGACGCGAACAAGGGGACACAGGTGGAAGCTGAGTACCCAAATGAGCCACAGAGACTTTAGAAAGAACTTTTTCAGTGTCAGAGTAGTTAGTAAATGGAATGCACTAGGAAGTGATGTGGTGGAGGCTGACTCCATACACAGTTTCAAATGTAGATATGATAGAGCCCAGTAGGCTCAGGAATCTGGACACCAGTTGATTGACAGTTGAGAGGCGGAACCAAAGAGCCAAAGCTCAACCCCCACAAGCACAATTAGGTGAGTACAATTAGGTGAGTACACACACTAACATAATAGAGAGAGCAGCTTCTGTTGCTAGCAGGAATGGATCTGGACTACTAATCATGGAGACTTCAACCATAGATAGATAGATTGGGAGAACAGAGACCCGCATGGAGGACCAGAAACATGGAGAGCTAAGCTGCTGGACGTGGCAACAAGAAACTTTCTAAGCCAGCACATCAAGGAACCAACAAGATTGAGAGGAGAAGATGAACCAGCAGTGTTTGATTTGATATTTACCCAAATGAGTGGGATATAAGGGTATTCAAGATGGGAGCACCCTTGGGAATGAGTGATCACAGTGTATTGAACTTTGAGTACCAGGTAGAGCTAGGAATTATTTCCCCCCAAAAAAGAACTAGGAAACAAAAGGCTGGCATACCGAAAGGGAAATTATGAGGAGATGAGAAGCTTCCTAAGGGAAATACCTAGGGACACAGACCTCAGAGATAAGTCTGTACAAGATACGATGGACTATGTCACCCAAAAATGTCATGAGGCAGTAAGCAGATTCATCCCGTCCCAAAAGGAAAACTCCGAGAAGCAAAAGAAGAATCCATGGTATAATAGGGCATGTATGGAAGCAAAGAAACTGAACAAAAGGGCGTAGAGGAACTTCCGGAATAACAGAAAACCAGAAAGCAGAGAGAGATAGCAGTGAACCAGAAATGAGTATGTCAGGGTGATAAGAGAAGCAGAGAAAAGTTATGAAAATGATATAGCAAACAAAGCCAAGACCGAACCAAAGCTACTCCACAGTCACATCAGAAGGAAAACAACAGTGAAAGAACAGGTAGTGAAACTTAGAATAGGCGAGGACAGGTATACAGAGAATAACAAAGAGGTGTGTGAAGAACTCAACAAGAGGTTCCAGGAGGTCTTCACAATAGAACAAGGTGAGGTCACTATGCTAGGAGCAAGGAAAGTAAACCAGGCGGCCTTGGAAGGGTTCGAAATTACGAGAGAGGAGGTCAAGAGACACCTGCTGGACTCTGGATGTTAGAAAGGCTGTTGGTCCAGACGGGATCTCGCCATGGGTACTGAAAGAGTGTGCAGAGGCACTTTGCTTGCCTCTCTCCATAGTATATAGTAGGTCACTGGAGACAGGAGACCTACCAGAAATATGGAAAACGGTGAATGTGGTCCCAATATACAAAGAGGGCGACAGGCAAGAGGCACTGAACTACAGGCCAGTGTCCTTGACTTGTATACCATGCAAGGTGATGGAGAAGATCGTGAGAAAAAACCTGGTATCACATCTGGAGAGAAGGGACTTCGTGACAAATCGACAACATGGGTTCAGGGAGGGTAAATCTTGCCTGACTGGCTTAATAGAATTCTACGACCAGGTGACAAAGATTAGGCAAGAAAGAGAGGGCTGGGCGGACTGCAATTTCTTGGATTGTCGGAAAGCCTTTGACACAGTACCGCATAAGAGGCTGGTACATAAGCTGGAGAGACAGGCAGGTTTTGCTGGTAAGGTGCTCCAGTGGATAAGGGAGTACCTAAGCAATAGGAAGCAGAGAGTTACGGTGAGGGGTGAGTCCTCCGATTGGCGTGAAGTCACCAGTGGAGTCCCACAGGGCTCTGTACTCGGTCCTATCTTGTTTCTGATATATGTAAATGATCTCCCGGAGGGTATAGATTCATATCTCTCAATGTTTGCGGACGATGCCAAAATTATGAGAAAGATTAAGACAGAAGAGGACTGTTTGAGGCTTCAAGAAGACCTATCAAGCTGAAGAAATGGTCGAACAAATGGTTGTTAGAGTTTAACCCAACCAAATGTAATGTAATGAAGATAGGTGTAGGGAGCAAGAGGCCAAATACAAGGTATGATCTGGGAGAGGAAATTCTTCAGGAGTCAGAGAAAGAAAAAGACTTGGGGGTTGATATCACGCCAGACCTGTCTTCTGCAGCCCATATCAAGAGGATAACATCAGCGGCATATGCCAGGCTGGCCAACATACGAACGGCATTCAGAAACTTGTGTAAAGAATCATTCAGAACTTTGTATACCACATATGTCAGGCCAATCCTGGAGTATGCAGCCCCAGCATGGAGTCCATATCTAGTCAATTATAAGACTAAACTGAAAAAGGTTCAAAGGTTTGCCACCAGACTAGTACCCGAGCTGAGAGGTATGAGCTACGAGGAGAGACTACGGGAATTAAACCTCACTTCGCTGGAAGACAGAAGAGTTAGAGGGGGACATGATCACCACATTCAAGATTCTGAAAGGAATTGATAGGGTAGATAAAGACAGGCTATTTAACACAAGGGGCACACGCACAAGGGACACAGGTGGAAACTGAGTGGCCAAATGATCCACAGAGATATTAGAAAAAAGTTTTTTAGTGTCAGAGTGGTTGACAAATGGAATGCATTAGGAAGTGATGTGGTGGAGGCTGACTCCATACACAGTTTCAAGTGTAGATATGATAGAGCCCAATAGGCTCAGGAATCTGTACACCTGTTGATTGACGGTTGAGAGGCGGGGCCAAAGAGCCAGAGCTCAACCCCCACAAACACAACTAGGTGAGTACACACACAAAATGTCGCCCCCCAGACAGAAGAGGACTGTTTGAGTTGAACCCCAGATCCCTAGAGAAACGGTGAACTCTGTTATCAGAGTTTCCTAGAAGAGTCTCAAGGTTTGGTACACCAATGCTGATGGAATATCCAATAAAGCAGATGAGATAAAAGAAAGAGTCAGTGAGGCAGATCCTGACTTAATTGCAATAAAGGAAACTAAAATAAATGGCATGATCTCGGATCCAATCTTTCCAGAGGGGTACCAAGTGATAAGGAAATAAAGGATACAGAGACAGGGAGGGGGAGTGGCACTCCTAATATAGCGGAAATGGATGCTTGAAGACCTGGAAATCTGGGTACTATTGAAAGCACAAGCTCCATACATGGGACTCTGACAGCAGATGGGAGAAGAATTGTGATCTAGATAATCTACAATCCCCCACTAAACAGTAGAAGGCCCAGGCACGGGTTTGATGACAACAACAAGGATGAATAGATGAACAGAATATAATATGTATGGATGACCTACAGAGGGCAGCAACAACAGCTCACATAATGAGAGCGAAATTGCTGGTCATGAGGGGCCTAGATTGGAAATCAAGGAATCCCCATGAGGCGGAGGAAACGTGAGGAGCAAAGTTAGTGGACGTTATAGACAGGCATTTCCTAACACAGCATGTGAAGGAACACACAAGGGACAGAGGTAGGGATACACCGATCCAGTGTCAGGAAGCAAAAATGAGAAGCAGGAGGGAGTGGAGAAAGAACAGAAGAAAAGGACAGAGGACAACAGGATTAGATGCAACAGAGTTAATAGCGATTACATTAATATAAGAATAGTATCCCTAATAAATTATGAGAACGATATTACGATCAAAGCGAAAAAGCAGCCTAAATTACTACATAGCCATATAAGAAGGAAAATGTCGTGAACGACTAAGTGACAAGACTAAAGAAAACAGAAGGGGCATACACAGAAAGCGACAAGAAAATCAGCAAGGTACTGAATGCCAGTTCAGTCCAGTCCATTGAGTGTTCACAACTGAGCCTGAGTAGCTCCCATTGTTAGAAGAGATAATGATCTAAGATGAGAGACTAATAGATATAGAGGTGACAGCAAAGGAGGTAATGAAACAGCTGACAACACTGGATGATTTTGTTGCAGTTGGACTAGACAATGTATCACCGAGGATAACTAGACAATGTATCACCAAGGATACTAAAAAAGGCAGGCGGGAGTAACCTGAAAAGCTCTAGCATGGGTAAGAATTACTTAACAGGGAAGAGTCAGAGAGTAACAGTCAGGGACGAAAAGTCAACTGGCGAACCGTAACGAGTGGAGTACCTCAAGGATCGGTGCTGCACCAATTCCGTTTATAATATACGTGAACGACATGTTTACAGGAGTAGAATCCTACATGTCGATGTTTGCGGATGACGGGAAATTAATGAGACGAGTTGTGATAGATGATGATTGTAGGATCCTCCAAGAGGACTTGACACAGGTTGCAGAGATGGTCAGAGAATGGGCTACTGGAGTTCAACACGAGCAAGTACAATATTTTGGAAATGGAAGAGGTGACAGGAGTCCAGAGAGTTAGTACACAATAAAGGGGCATAACTTAGTTTATTATAAGTTGCTCAAAGTCAAACATTTTTGACTAGTTGTATATAAAAAGGGATGCAACTGTTCCAAGTTCAGTATAGCAGCCTAAATAAAAAGGGAGAATTTTTTATGTTATTTTATCTGACGAATTTTACACATTGTCAATAAGCCTCTACAACAACAAGTTTCAAATGAATCGTTTCTATGACACTCTTCTATCACATTAGCATATAATAAAGGACCTGTATGACCGGATTTTCCAAAATATGTTTAATTTTACTAATACAAATAGTCAAAGTTCCCTTAAAAATTTTGCAAATATATCATGCTTATTACTAATTATAAAATCATTAAGTAAACTTAGGAAAAAACGCTTCTTACAGATTGTAGAAAAATAAACTCTACATATACGGTGTAAGTTTTATGTCAATTGATTAAAAAATGAAAGAAAATAAGTTACGTTTATGTTAATTGAAATAAATAATTAAAAAATGAAGCCTAAGGTGCTGCCATCTGTGGGTGAGGTTGAAATCAACCAATTTCCTCCAAAATTGGCACCCTTACAGATAGGCCTCACTTGCAGTCAGGTGTATAAGTTTCATGTAAATCGTCCGATAAACAAATAAGAACAAAAAAAAGTTGAAGAAACTAAATTTTTTGTTTTTTAAACAAAATTTTTGGGGATAAAACATTTTTTTATTTTTTTATTATATGCTATTGTAATAGCTGCGACTCAAAGACTTGATTTCAGTTACACTTGTGTTTGATGTTAATTTTTTAACATTTTGGAAAAATTGTTGACATAATTAAATAATTTTTTCTCTCTTTCTATTAATGTTACGATGCTGAGTCTCGGACCAGATGAAGCTCTTTTCATACACAACTAGTCGATAAGTTTGATTGAAACCTAACTAGTTTTCATTTATTGCATATTTTATGCATATTTGAAAGTTATGCCCCCTTGAAGGGAAACTACCTTCCTGTGACGATTCGAGAAAGGGACCTGGAAGTGGACGTAACACCAACTGTAACTTTTGAGTCACATAAATCGGATAACAACAGCAGCGTACTCTTCGCAGGCAATAGTTAGAACATCATTCAGAAACCTAAGTAAGGAGGCATTCAGAGTGCTTTCACTGCTTACGTGAGACTAGTCTTAGAGTATGTAGCCCCATCAAGGAGCCCCCATCTAAAGAAACACATTAGGATGCTGAAAAGGTCCAAAAATTTGCGACGAGGCGCGTCCCAGAGTTGCAAGAAATGGGATATGAAGAGCGACTGAAGGAACTGAACCTGACGACGTTAGAAAAATTAAAAGAGCGGGGAGATATGATAGCAGCACACAAAATACTTATGGAGATTGACAGAGTTGAAATAGACGAAATGTTCACACGGAATACCAACAGAACGAGGGGACATGAGTGGGAACTGGAAACTCAGATGAGTCATAGAGATATTAGAAGTTTTCTTTTAGCATGAGAGTAGTGGAGAAATGGAATGAACTAAAGGAGCACATTGAGGAAACAAAACACTATTTATAGCTTTAATACTACGTATGATAAAGGAGGACAGGAGTCATGCTTTAAACAACCGGTAACTAGAAAGACGGGATCCAAGAGCCAACGCTCGATTCTGCGGCACAAATAGGTTAATAGGTAAGTACGCACGCGCACGCGCGCGCACACACACACACACCACACACACACACACACACACACACACACACACACACACACACCCACACCACAGGGGATCTAGTGGCTGAGTGGACAGCGCTCTAGACTCGTGGACCAAGGGACCGGGGTTCGATCCCCGCAGCCGGCGGAAACAGTTGGGCAGAGTTTCCTTCACCCTGATGGTCTGTTACCTAGCAGTAAATTGGTACCTGATCTTCCAGAGGGTATAGACTCATTCCTCTCAATGTTTGTTGATGATGCCAAAATTATGAGAAGGATTAAACCGAGGAGAACAGCATGAGGAGTGAAGAAGACCTGGACAAGCTGCAGGAATGGTTGAACAAATGGTTGCTAGAGTTTAACCCAAGCAAATGTAATGTAATGATAGGTGTAGGGAGCAGGAGACCAAATACAAGGTATCATTTGGGAGATGAAATACTTCAAGAGTCAAAGAGAAAGACCTGGGGTTGATATCACGGCAGACCTATCCCCTGAAGCTCAAATCAAGAGGATAACATCAGCGGCATATGCCAGGGTGGCTAACATAAGAACAGCCTTTAGAAACTTGTGTAAAGAATCTTTCAGAACATTATATACCACATGTGTTAGACCAATCCTGGAGTATGCGGCTCCAGCATGGAGTCCATATCTTGTCAAGCGTAAGACTAAACTGGAAAAGGTTCAATGGTTTGCCACCAGACTAGTACCCGAACTGAGGAGTATGAGCTACGATGAGACTACATGAATTAAACCTCACGTCACTGGGAGACAGAGGGGGACATGATTATCACACACACAAGATTCTCAGAGGAATTGAAAGGGTATATAAAGACAGACATTTTAACACAAGGGGCACATGCACTAGGGAACACAGGTGGAAATTTGGTGCCCAAATGAGCCATAGACACATTAGAACTTTTTCAGTGATAGAGTAGTAGACAAATGGAATGCATTAGGAAGCGATGTAGTGGAGGCTACTCCATACACAGCTTCAAGTGTAGATATTAGAGCCCAGTAGGCTCAGGAACCTGTACATTAGTTGATTGACCGTTGAGAGGCGGGACCAAAGAGCCAGAGCTCAACCCCCACAAGCACAACTAGGTAAGTACACACACACACAGTGGTTCGTATAAGGTGCATAATGTCACTACGAGTCAATTTCATTCCTGTTCAGGTTTTAAATGCTATAAAAAAATGCATTGTACCCAAGTATTACAAGTTAAGGATCATGCACTACTTGACACTTTCATCATGTTAAGGGCTCACCTTTTGTTGCTCCAGCCACACACACAGCTTCTCAGCCTCTCCGTTGCTCTGCATGAATGGCACTCCCATACTCTGCAACAGCTGTGAAGAGAAGCCAATTTCTCCTTTAACAGTCACAACGAAAGTATCATTTGTCTCGTTTCAGGCATATGCTAGACATATATACGAATGAATTTAGATGGATAAAAATAGTGTCCGACTTGTAGAGGCCAGTAGGCCTTCTGCAGTTGACTTTATTATGTTCTAATGCCTATCCATAAAGAACCCATCCATCCTTTTCCAGTATAGTGTACTATATGCACATTATCTTTTACTGTATTCCTATGCTATCCTCCCTATTCCTATATTCTTTTCCAGCAAACTTTTCAAATATTCTTTCATAGTTCAAACAAATATTTTATCAAAATCAGTTACTTATGTTTATTCATGCTATAGTGATATATTTTGAGAAATGAAATGCCATACACAACGAGAGACTCACAGTGTTCGAGAAGAACAGCGACACCACCTGATGGGTCAAGTTTTCATAACCGAGGGATTTATATTACCATACTTGAGGGACATATTGGTAATATTTTCAGTCAAGAGGATATACATTATGATATGTCAATAATATGGTATTAGGAGCAGGGACCAAGACCTGAGAAATATTTTTTACTACCCTAAGTCATTGTTAATCTTTAGGTAAACATAACCTGACCAGACCCAGCTCAACCTATCCTAGCATAACCAAAATAATAGAGAAACTGATTTTTATATACAAGGTGTATGATAAAATAATTTCCTTATTAAGACTACATAATAGCTCGGTTGATAAGAGCTTCGGCCTTACACACGGAATCCACAGTGCGAGTCTCCTAGAGCCAAGGTGAATGGATGGTGTACAATGTCACTACGACGTTATAATTCTATTCCGGCTCAAGTTTTGGATTCTACCGACACCAGGGAAAGGGGAGGGGGGGGGGGGGGGTTAGGTTACTGCACTCACGACATGTAACTCTTGACCGTTTGACCACCGTTCCTGTGCCAGGTAAGTCTTCTACGGGCTCACCATAGCCCGTGCTACTTGGACCTTGTTCCTAGTAGCTGAATCTATAACATCATCATCATCTTGACCGAGGCAACATGTATAGTACTGTACTCACCTCTATGAGTACACGATCATTTCTCCTGCCTGTTGGTGCTTTGTACCTGAAACACAACACCTGTTCACACATTATACACAAAGAACATCTTAATTATTACTAATAATTAATTATTATTAGAAAGACAAAGTGGATTATTTAAAGGATTTATATATTGGTGTAAAAATAAAGTATACAAAAGTACTGGAGAACTTTATTCTTTAAATGCTTTAATTGCTATTTGCAATTACCACCTGTACTTGGATTGCCAAATAACTGTTTCCGAATGTATCCATAACCGATACTTTTTCACGTGCACCACATGTAGGACTTAGACGAGCAGATTAAGGGGGTATAAAGGATCCCCTAAAACCGACTGCTAGATGGGCTTTATATAATAACCCCCTATAGGAAACTTTTAATTATAAAATAGGGAGTTAATAATGTCCTGTCCTCGTCAAGGCCACTGGCGACGGTCACCCCAAAGTAAATTACACTCAATGCCGCTGGGTTTCAGTGTTTTAACTAATGTATTACCTCCCACAGTACATGGACTTAATAAAATTTGTATCTAAAGACTGGCTTGAAACAGCCAAGTCTAGAAATAGTCACATTTTAATTATAAACCAGATTATTTACATAATTGTTAGAATTTTAAATACAGTAATTCAGAGGTGGCTTTAAACGGCTAAGAAAGTGTCACGAGTTCAAGAGGTGATGTACACATTAGTCCAATATACTGCCAATTGGCAGTCGCATGGAGCATTGGTAAAACACTTGCCCCATGCTTCATGAGCGATTTGCCGTGGATTTGTATCTTGTCCGGGGGGGGTTGATTATGCACCAATCCTTAACTGTAGCCGCTGTTTACCCAGCAGTGAATGGGTACCTGGTTGTTAAACGATTGGCAGGTCATATTCCAGGGAAAATTAGGATTAAGGACCTTTACAAGAATGCAAAAACTCTTGTACAGTATATAAAAATAAATAAAATACTGTACAGTACTGTATTGTAAGACTGCATACCCCACTAGTGGACACTAATTGCTTTTAACTCTTGAGAAGAATGTCAGTTTATGGCTTTTTAGACATTCAACAAATTTATACTCACTAACTCTGAGTTCAGGCATGATCACAAATGTTAATTTTAAGGTTTATCCAAAAATGTTGTGCACAGTTAGTGGCCATGAGCAGAGAATAATTCACAATAATGTGACTGAAATAATCAACCCCCCTCCAACACTAAATGAAAGTGGTAATTCCAGTTCATCCTGGATCCTTATGATGTTTAGGGTTCAGAATAGACAAAATAATGTAATTAAAACTTCATAGAATTATGAATGAATATAGTGTACTAAGTTACAAATAAAAATAATAGTGATTATCTTTAAATATTAATTACTACTACAGTACAGTACAACTATCCAACAGAAGAAACTCGTTCTCTGCAATCTTGAGCAAGATTATATACATCCCCCAGTGACACAAACTCCCCTAAAACAAACTCATCCACTCACATGGCTTTCTTGCGGGCAAGACTGATATTACATTTCTGGTGGAGCATGGCAGCCCAGCGTCGCTTGCCCATGAGGGGCAGCTTCCACTCCGACACCTTGCCATCCAGGACCACAAGAGGCACAACACCGGCTCTAATCAGGTTGGTGAGGCGGTAAAACAGAGTCCTGCAGGAGAGTCACACATTATAGGTAAACGGCAGGGGTAAATTAGCACAGTGCAAATATAGAGACCTTTTACAGAAGCACTAAAGAGAAAATAAGGAATTAAAAACAAAAATTATGAAATACTTTACATAAATAAACTTTAGTAGAGAGTTGGTAAACACACACACACATTAGCACAGTAATTCAGCCTGGTTAATCACCTAATACGGTGAGTGATTAACCAAGAGTGATATTGGCCGTGTTCATGCCCTGGGTAGTGAAGGACGCTTGGCCGCTGATCCTTAGCCGTTTACCCCTGTTCATTTGACAGTAAACAAGGACCCGGTTCTAAACTGATTGGCTGTTGTATTCCAGTGAAAACTACCAAGGCAGGAATTAAGATGAGCTGAAGGAAGGTTTGAGCTTTTAGACTGCTAACACACATCAAAAGACATCTAAACAATTATTTTACTGACAAGATATACAAAGGTCCATGTACAGTCCATCACCTGGGCTCTGGGTGACTTGAACGGCAGACCCCCAAGAGTGTGAGGCCAAAGCTCTATCGACCGAGCTATTGAAAAGCCTTAACAAGGAAAGTTTCCAGAAGCAGCATCCTGCTGCCAAACGGGTACCTGTATGTTTTACTTTTCAGAGCACAAGTAACCACGTTCAATAGTTACTCAGATTACAGCATTTGTAAAAATGATAAAGTCACTAATTACGTGCAGCAATCTAGACATTCCAGCCTCTCGTCCACTGTCAAAATAATCTGAAAAAATCTAAATATTGTACAAAACTCACTTTGAAACATTACTCTTGGCCACTAGCATGGCCTACTTATACATACCTCAGCCGGCTCTTAACAAGCCATGTCATTGCATCTAACGCCAGCACCAAGCCATTAAGGTCGTCTAGACGAACTACCTCCTCTGCGGCCGCTACCGCACCCCACAGTCCCATCACACCCATCCTGTCAGAATGTTAATATAGGCCTACTACAGCACCCATAAATATTGCTGGATCTGTTACATTAATCGCATGTGGGGCCGGCCAAAAAATGAATGGGTGATTAGAGAGACAGCTATGCCTAAGGAGACAGACAAGGTCTCCTGAGACCTTGTCTAGGGCTCTGATGGGTCTGGAGAGCAACTGATGAATTCCTGTTGTCTGGGACAAGAAGCCTGCACTTGTACCTAGGTCCCCATCAAGGTCAAACTATCAACCTTCCCCAAGATGCAACCCATAACAGTTGCCTAACTCCCACGTGCCTGCTTACTGCTAGGTGAACAGGTGCATCAGGTGAAAAGGAATATGCCCAACCATTTGTGTTTTGTTCAGAGATCATGGAATGAGTTAAAGATGCAGACCCATGTGTATGGGGCCTTTGTCTAACCTCTGTATACAGTATAAAGGTCTGACTACCCTTATTAATGTCTTCTACTCCCTCATACCCTCCCTCTCCATCCCTTACCCCCTCACTCACACTGTCAGGTAACACAGTGACCACACAGGTACAAGATGTATTTGGCCACCCGTTCAGACGCCAGCCAAACACGTGCAGACGCCAAACCCGTACAAGACGTGTTCGGGATTCGTGTTCTCATACACCAAAGGGCTGAATATAATGACTCCTTCATGGTTTTAGTATTGCCTACATGACCAATTTTGAAGGTCTGAAAGCCACCTGTAATCCCAACAAAGTTATGCACAATTCAGGGCAAGTTAAAATTTGTGTACAAATATGAGATGCAAAATTGTTTACACTAGGAAAAAATGCAAACAATCCTTGTTGACAATTTTACTAAATCACGTAAACTTTATCCTAGTCTACCAGAAACAACGCTAGGCCTATATTCCCTGGGCCTCATGTGGTGGGAACACCACACAAGGAATAATTTAATCTATACTTAGCTAACAACTAACGAGCCCATTCAAGAAACTTTACAATATAAACCAGTGCATTCACAACCACTTTATCTATTAACATGTTTCAAATTAGTCTACCTCATTTATTGAGACAAATTTCTGTCATACAGATCTTTTTCAGTCACAAAAAGCATGAATAGTATATATTTACTTGAGAGAGCTGAGCAACGTCCTCCCCATAAGACAGTCAGGCGGAGACTGGCGTGTTGACAGTCGATCAGCTGACACCAGCAGCTGCTCCCTATCTGCCAAACTCTCATATATTTCCTCTAAATAAATCTCTCACCGATGATGTAACTGACGCTAAACGTTTTACGAAACGTTGTAGTGATCAGCGTAATATTTTTCTCTCGTGTGAATTTGGTGAAAGGCGGATATTAGAAACTCGTAAGATTTGCAAGCCAGAAGGTATGGCAACCATCTTTAAATGCCAAACATGATGTTTGGAGTGTAAACAATCATTGTAATGTTTGGAACAACAATGAAAAATTGCTACCCAAATACCACAGAGATTTACACAGATGGGTCTCGCATCTTCACGAACAACGTACCCTCGGTCACTTGCGCTGTATGGATACCGGAATACCATCTCAAGCAGGGATGGCGGTTACCAAACCAACTATCTATTTTCACAGCGGAATTATATGCCTTGTATCAAGCTCTCCAAATCATCACAACATTACCAGTTGGGATATATACAATCTGTAGTGACTCCAAGAGCGCGATTCAAGCAATTTCGTACTCTTCGAAAACATGCAAGGAGATTGTCTACCCATGCCTTCAACTTCTTCACAAACATCAATTGAACGGTTATGACATCTCTATCCAATGGGTCCCAGCACATTGTGGTATTCTCCATAATGAACTTGTAGACCAACTAGCCAAAGCAATGCACGACACGCCTCACCTCACCCGTCATCCAATTCCCCATGTTGCACGTAAAGGAGCCTTCAAAGATACCATCTCCCAGGATTTTGCAACAAACTGGAAAACGTTATGCTCACCTTTGCACTATGGGTCCATTAAAAAGAAATGGGAAACTTGGAAACATGTCCGATATAAAAGCAGAGAAATTGATGTAACGATGACCAGATTAAGGCTGGGACACACCAAACTAGCAGCACACAGCTCTAAGTACAGAACAGACATCAACGAACTCTGTACTCACTGTCAGGTGCCTGAAACAGTCGAACACTATCTCCTGCACTGCTTCCGACATTATAGTGCCAGAGTAAATTTCAAACAAGTCTTTATCGCACTTAAAATACCCTTTACCATCGAGCATATATTAGGAGGCGGTGACCACTCGTCACAAGAAAAATACCAAATAGTCAGAGCACTGGCTAAATATCTCCAATCGACCAACAAATTGGGTCACATCTGACCCGCGCCACATTTATACCTGGCGCCACCAACAGCTAAACACAGAAAACAACTACCTCGTCGCAACACCAAGGATCAGCTGACGCCATAAACACAACACACCGCCCTACGGTGCGGCAAGTCTCCCTCTAACACACACCTCTGTTTTAATCACCGTTCCTCTATCTACAGCACAAAGCAACAAGCACCTTGGTAGCTCCGATCGTCTTCAACATAAAAGCGTCCAACAACATCAGTACTGGTGCAGTCATCGGGAGGACAAACCCTTCATGCAAACTGCACCTACTATCAACAAGAAGAATGTTTGGAGAGTATACGACCACTGTGATGTTTGGAGAGTATATACGACCACTGTGATGTTTGGAGAGTATACGACCACCGTGATGTTTGGAGAGTATATACGACCACTGTGATGTTTGGAGAGTATACGACCACCGTGATGTTTGGAGAGTATACGACCACTGTGATGTTTGGAGAGTATACGACCACCGTGATGTTTGGAGAGTATACGACCACCGTGATGTTTGGAGAGTATACGACCACCGTGATGTTTGGAGAGCATACGACCACCGTGATGTTTGGAGAGTATACGACCACCGTGATGTTTGGAGAGTATACGACCACTGTGATGTTTGGAGAGTATACGACCACTGTGATGTTTGGAGAGTATACGACCACCGTGATGTTTGGAGAGTATACGACCACCGTGATGTTTGGAGAGTATACGACCACTGTGATGTTTGGAGAGCATACGACCACCGTGATGATTTGAGAGCAGTGTTTATTTTGACATGTTGTATGCTGTTATAAAAATAATTAATACTTTTGGAAAGGTTTTGAAATAAAACCATTGTTTTTAATATAAATTTTATTCTACTCTAAATAATATATTTTAATCTATTAAAGCTGCTTGAACTATCGTTACGTCACCAGAGCCATCATTATGTCACCAGAGCCATCATTACGTCACCAGAGCCATCATTACGTCACCAGAGCCATCATTACGTCACCAGAGCCATCATTACGTCACCAGAGCCATCGTTACGTCACCAGAGCCATCATTACGTCACCAGAGCCATCGTTACGTCACCAGAGCCATCATTACGTCACCAGAGCCATCATTACGTCACCAGAGCCATCATTACGTCACCAGAGTCATCATTACGTCACCAGAGCCATCATTACGTCACCAGAGTCATCATTACGTCACCAGAGCCATCATTACGTCACCAGAGCCATCATTACGTCACCAGAGTCATCATTACGTCACCAGAGCCATCATTACGTCACCAGAGCCATCATTAATGTCACCAGAGCCATCATTACGTCACCAGAGCCATCATTACGCCACCAGAGCCATCATTAACGTCACCAGAGTCATCATTACGTCACCAGAGCCATCATTACGTCACCAGAGCCATCATTAACGTCACCAGAGCCATCATTACGTCACCAGAGCCATCATTACGTCACCAGAGCCATCATTAACGTCACCAGAGCCATCATTACGTCACCAGAGCCATCATTACGTCACCGAAGCCATCGTTACGTCACCAGAGCCATCATTACGTCACCAGAGCCATCATTAACGTCACCAGAGCCATCATTACGTCACCAGAGCCATCATTACGTCACCAGAGCCATCATTACGTCACCAGAGTCATCATTACGTCACCAGAGCCATCATTACGTCACCAGAGCCATCATTACGTCACCAGAGTCATCATTACGTCACCAGAGCCATCATTACGTCACCAGAGCCATCATTACGTCACCAGAGCCATCATTACGTCACCAGAGCCATCATTACGTCACCAGAGCCATCATTACGTCACCAGAGTCATCATTACGTCACCAGAGCCATCATTACGTCACCAGAGCCATCATTACGTCACCAGAGCCATCATTACGTCACCAGAGCCATCATTACGTCACCAGAGCCATCATTACGTCACCAGAGCCATCATTACGTCACCAGAGCCATCATTAACGTCACCAGAGCCATCATTACGTCACCAGAGCCATCATTACGTCACCAGAGCCATCATTACGTCACCAGAGCCATCGTTACGTCACCAGAGCCATCATTACGTCACCAGAGCCATCATTAACGTCACCAGAACCATCATTACGTCACCAGAGCCATCATTACGTCACCAGAGCCATCATTACGTCACCAGAGCCATCGTTACGTCACCAGAGCCATCATTACGTCACCAGAGCCATCGTTACGTCACCAGAGCCATCATTACGTCACCAGAGCCATCATTAACGTCACCAGAGCCATCATTACGTCACCAGAGCCATCATTACGTCACCAGAGCCATCGTTACGTCACCAGAGCCATCGTTACGTCACCAGAGCCATCGTTACGTCACCAGAGCCATCGTTACGTCACCAGAGCCATCATTACGTCACCAGAGCCATCATTACGTCACCAGAGCCATCATTACGTCACCAGAGCCATCATTACGTCACCAGAGCCATCGTTACGTCACCAGAGCCATCGTTACGTCACCAGAGCCATCGTTCAGGGTCCACAGAGTCATCGTTCATGCGCTTCGTTCTGCCCTGTGCTTGTCTGTACTGCCTCGTGACCTTCCAGGGCCATGGAAACGATATAAAAAATACTGTAATTCGTCAAGGCAAGACTGTCTTCGAATATTTTCAAAATATATTACAATCAGATCTATTCTGACTATTTTTAATTCAATTATATGTTACATTTCGGATATATTTAAGGATATAAACATATCATTTGAGTAATATATATATATATATATATATATATATATATATATATATATATATATATATATATATATATATATATATATATATATATATATATATATATATATGAATGAAAACTCACACCCCAGAAGTGACTCGAACCCATACTCCCAGGAGAAACGCAACTGGTAACTACAGGGCTCCTTAATCCACTTGACCATCACGGCCGTCAAAAGGAAGTGATAGCCAAGGCTATTTGAGCCACTTCCCCGACGGCAACTCGGATGGTAATCTTGGGCATAGCATTTCACCATTTCATCTGGGGTGTGAGTTTTCATTCGCATATAGTCCTGGGGACCATTCAGGCTAGTTCGCATTTGTGTTCCTCACGTGTGCCCCAAAGAATGAGGTGATTTGGTGAAATGCTATGCCCAAGATTACCATCCGAGTTGCCGTCGGGGAAGTGGCTCAAATAGCCTTGGCTATCACTTCCTTTTGACGGCCGTGATGGTCAAGTGGATTAAGGCGCCCTGTAGTTACCAGTTGCGTTGCTCCTGGGAGTATGGGTTCGAGTCACTTCTGGGGTGAGTTTTCATTCGCATATAGTCCTGGGGACCATTCAGGCTTGTTCGCATATATATATATATATATATATATATATATATATATATATATATATATATATATATATATATATATATATATATATATATATATATATATATATATATATATATATATATATATATATATATATATATATATATATATACCCCCATCTATTTCTTTATGATAACAGGGCTTTAAAATCGCTATGTTAAATTTCGAGTATATATAAGGTAGGTTCATATATACTTAGATCTGTATTTGCAATACATAATGCAGCGCAGCATATGCAGTATTCTGTGAATTTACAATGGGTAGAATATACCTCGAGTATAATACAAATTTATTACTTCATAGATCAGCAATTATGGTATTTTAGATAACTACTGATGACTTGATCGGTCATCACCTTCATACAACTACTACGAAAATCAAATCAATTATGATCTAAATAAGTAACATTTTTAAACGATTAATTTGATATATTAAAACAATAAAAATTCAAAATATTTGAAACTAAATTGTATTAAGGAAAAAGTAATATAACACTAAAATTTATGACTAGGAGATATATACCAAAAATCACATTTATATATTCACACAATGCAGCAATGTAATTCATCTTAGCGTCTCTTAACAATGCTCAATTGAATATATTATAAAAGACTCAAAATACCACTAAGATTCTCAAATATTTATAAATGAGAACGTTGATATAAATCTTTTTACGGATCAACAATTCCATAAAAGCAGTTTTAAAAAAACTAATAATTCAGTCACAGCCTTTAAAAAGTTACCCTAAACTAAAATATTTCTTCCAGGCACTTTGAAAATGTTTTTCTACAAGACCTTTCTCAAGAATTAACTACCCTAAGCTTAATTAAGCTTCCTCCATGACATGGGGCTCCAAACTAGGGGACCCTAAACCCACGAATCCATACCAGGGGGCCGTCTAAACTTAGGGAACCCCCTAAAACTTGCTATCCAAACTAGGGGGCGTCTTAAACTAGTAGTTCCCTTAGTGCTTGGCGTAGTATGTGTAATAATTCTTAGGATGTAGCGTCTTGGAAGGTCTGTCAACCAGTACCTGGGCTGTGGTTGTCCTGGTGACGTAGTAGGGTACCGTGGTGGTCAGGTACCTGTCAATGGTGCTCACCACATACGCCGGTACCGTGGTAGTTAGGTAGTTGTTTATGGGTACCGTGGTGGTGAAGTGCACCTCGGAGATGGCCGTGGTGGTGAGGTACAGCGGTACAGTGGTGGTCTGGGTCACCACTACCTCCTTCAGCTCGGTGGTGGTGATGTAGTGCGGCTGCGTCTCCGTCTGGGTGATGATCACTTGGCGGTAGTCCGTGCTGGTGACGTAGGTCGGGACCTCCTGCGTCTGCGTGACGTACACGTCCTGGTACGCCGTCGTGGTGAGGTGGGTCGTCACGGTGACGTACTCGATGTCCGTGGTCGTCACCACCGTCGTCGAAGTGACGTACTGCGTGTCGAAATGCGTCTCCGTCAGAAACGTCGGCAGGTGCGTCGTTTCAGTATACGTCGAGTACTCCGTGCTATAGATAGGCAGCTGTTGGGTCTCGGTTTCAGTAGAGTACTCAGTCCGGTACTTTGTATGGTATACTGTGGAGATCAGAGTACTGTACACTGGGACCTCCAGTATAGACGTATCGGTCTGGTACTCTGTCTGATACTGCGTCTGTATGACGGTGGTGTACACAGGTACTTCCTGGTACTCTGTCTCTGTGAAGTACTGAGTCCGGTACTCCGTCTCGTACTCTGTGTTGTACACAGGTAGTGGGGTAGTCTGTAGAATAAACCAATAAAATAAATTATTAAATAAACTGCCATCTTAGATTTTGACGTTAACAAATTTATTATTGATTTATCAAATAATTATAAACTTTGAAGCTAAATTACCGTGAGAGAAATTCCAAACAGGTCTAGAGAAAGCTCGACAGTCTTCATATATACAAAGCAGCTCGCGAATCATTTCTATTTACATCCATATATTCCAAGAAAGTTGGCGGGCCACGCCTGGCAGAGCTCAACGCCACAGTGAAAACTTCTCGTACGTCAAAACACATTTTATCGTACGCACTTACAAGACACACACACACTTATAAACTTGAGATGTACTTACATAAGTGATGTACTCAGTGCTGCGGTGTGTTACATAACTGATACTTGTGTCTGTGATAGTTTTGGTCAGCTCCACCTGTACGACACAAGAAAAAAAAAGAATTATATCAACCTTACAGCAACGTAACCAATTATTATTACCAAGATCAATAGTAAACAAAACATATTTCTTCTCACAGACAACAAAATACATAATACATCAAACTAAAATCAGCTACAAGATGTGTAATGGCTGTAACTTATTGAATTAGAAAGTTTTAAACAAATTACAAGTTGCCTGCAGAATGTGAGACTTTATAACAACGTACCTTTACTATTAAGTTCAAAGTATCCTAGCAGCACGACGCTAACAACTAAACTATTGTAAACTACTATAGTGCTCTATAACTACTGTAAACTACTATAGTAGACTATCTTGAGATGATTTCGGGGCTTAGCGTCACCGCGGCCCGGTCCTAGTCCAGGCTTCCTTTTTGTTACACATCCCCAGGAAGCAGCCCGTAGCAGCTGTCTAATTCCCAGGTAGCTATTTACTGCTAGGGGAACAAGGGCATCAGGGTGAAAGAAACTTTTTGCCCATTTATCTCTGCCTCAACCTGGGGATCGAACCCGGGACCACAGGACTACGAATCCGAAACGCTGTCCACCCAGCTGTCAGGCCCCCATAACTACTGTAAAGTATTATAGTAGTCTACAATACTTCAGTCAACTATTATAGTAGCCTACCACTACTACTGCAGTAGTCCACTGTAAACTATTATACTGGTAGGCAATTACGGTAGTAGTAGCAGCGGTAGGCTACTAAAGTGGTTTACAGTAGTGGTAGCTAGGCTACTATAGTACTTTACTATAGTAGTTTACAGTAGTGATAGTTGTTGTTTTAGATTCAGCTACTTGGAAGTTGCAAGTAGCACTATAGGGAGCCAATAGTAGACTACCGTTATACACTACTAGTAGTGTATGGCAGTAAACTGTTGCTATACTAGTGTAGGCTATAAACAGCTATATGCTAGCACCACTAGCTAGTCCTGCTAGTCACACACACACTTTGTCCGAGATACTTCAATAGACATGGAAAGTGCTGACACGCGAGGTAACCTCCCCCTGCGCACAAGACGGAAGCCGCACATGAGCTCAAGAAGGCCATTAAGGCAGCTTTCTCGCCGGTCGACGCCAGGGCGCGGCAGATGGCGCCCGCGCCTGCGCACTCGTGCAGCAAAAACGTCCGCATCATCCTCATAGAAAATGGGGTGTTTGGGGAGTGCTTACAACTTTCCATTTGGCGGTGATTTATTTTGTTTTTTCTTGTATTTTTTGTGTAATGTATTTCAGAGTGATTAGTTTAAGTTTGTTTTTATGCCGAGGATGTTATAGTTGAACACAAATGATTGTACTGCTTTAATTTACTGCCTTTTAAAATGGATATAATTTGTTTGATGTACATGTAAACTGTAACTTTATCCTGATATATATTTATCTAAAAAAAATAACATTTATTCTTCTTCAAATATAATAATTGTTACCTCAATACTGGGGCAAAAAATGAAATAAATTAAGACAGGAGTGAACTTTCATTTTTTGTGGCAATTATTAATACTTATTTCACTCTTACTTTGACCTTAGAATAAATTAATTCATATGAAGTAGAAGTACTAATATTAAAATTATTTTACATTACACATTTTCTCTAGCTGTATATTATAAATACGAAAGTCTACCCTCTCCCTTCAAACAAAATATTGATACAGAAAATGGAAACGAAGAGGAGGGAGCCTACTTTCACACGCTCTATGGTTAAGTCACTTAGATTGTAAATGGATGATGTTTGACGTCTTCAAACCCGAGAATATACTAACGGGCAGCAGTTACAATCACAAACTCGACAGCCACATGAATGCACGCCGATAACCCAACTGCTGCGCTAAATTGGTTGTTACATCGGCCAATAGCTTTCACCTCCTGTGGTTCTGGGGTGACTAAACAGTTTGCTGCTCCTTATGGCGCCATAGTGGCTCTTTCAGGCACTTATTCCGCCGTATTTTAGATGCTATCAACACCAGCGGCCATTAAATGGCCTTCGAGTGGAATTTAAACAATTCTCAATTTGTACAATTTGTTGGATTAATAACATAGCTACGGAAATACTGCCAGGGGTGATTCAGTACTTAAGTTTAACATTAATTCAACATCAAAATGTCATTAATAATATTGATTTACTGGTGATAGAAATGAATTAACATTGTTAACGTTAAAATCGTTGAATTAACGTTGATAATGTAGGAAAATAAGTAGATTATCATACATCATGCAGAGTAGGAAGTGAGTAGATTATCATACATGACAGAGTAGGTAATGCGTAGATTATTATACATCACTCAGAGTAGGTATATTATTATACATCATACAGAGTAGGTAAGGAGTAGATTATCATACATGACACAGAGTAGGCAATTCATAGATTTTCATACATCATAGAGAGAAGGTAATAAGTAGATTATCATTATTATAAGTAGTAAGTATTGAGTAGATTATCATACATCACAGAGAGTACCGTATAGGTGGATAATGTCAACAAACCATACATGCTCTAACCAGAGTCCATAGTTCAATCCCTGCAGCACAAGGGACAATAGGGAGGTCCCCGTGGGCTTGTACTCACTATGGACTCGTCCGGCAAGAGTCCATGCACGATGAATGTTGAATAACATACGGGAGAGATGAATAACAAGGGTTAAATGATAGATGTTACTCATGCTTGATGATAATTACCCACCTGTTGGATGCTGGTGTGTGTGATGGTGACTGTATTGAAGATGGTAACTGGTCGCCCTCCAACACCTCCTCCTCCAACGCCTCCCCCTCCAAATCCGCCTCCAAACCCACCCCCTTGCTTTAAGCCGAAGTCACCGCCGCTGCCGCCCTGATCGAACACATTGTCGAACTGAAAATACTCATTGATGCCGCCGCCGTGTTCGGACTCGCGGCGTTTCTCGGCTACGATTTTGATCAGAGGGCGGCTTGATACCCCAGCACCCACAGGGGTGACTTGTATGGCGGGGGAGCCGGATGGGTGGGCCGGGTGGGCCAGCAGTAGCAGCAGGAGGGCGGAGCCCACCAGGGTGTGGGTGGAGGGCCGGTGGATAGCAACCGCAACAGTCATTATAATTTATATATCTTCCACTGAAAAAAAATAGAATAATAATATAATATATTTTATATAATATATTATAATTTTACATTTTACATTATGCAATATATATTTTATAACAAACATTAATTATAGTATAACTACTTTATATTACACAATATATATTAAAATTTTACATATATATAACATAAATTTTACTTTTTCTATAGAATATTATTAATAAAAGTTATTAAAGTAATTTATTCATTCAAAGGAGGTTGTACAAGACAAAATAGTTAGTATATAATTCTTTCTTGTAGACATAAGTTATTGAATATGACAGACAGAGATAAATGATTCTAGCACAAATCTTCTCTATTTTTCTTTTGTTTTCAATTGAGAAGTTGAAAAATTAACTCTCCAAAAGTTCATTTTACAGTTTTAGTGCGTCCTGACGCCGAGTGACGCGTTTCATTGACCCTTGTCAACATTCTCGCATCTGGTGTATGACTCCGAACGAGGGTTCGATCCCACCGCCCCGCTCCGATGATTATATCTTAGATACATCAGATTATTGTGTTCTTGAGTATCATACGAATTCTTTAATGGAAAGGGGAAGATATACTCAGAGATACAGTTTACCTCTCGAGGTATATACACCCTAAAAGTTTACCATAGTTGTTAACTTAGATAAAATGCTCTAGGTGATAATTATAGTCCTCAAATCTATAATTATTACCTAATTATTATATAACCCAATAGAAAACGAGTATCAGGCGAGGGGAGACTGAGCCGTGAAATCAAAAGTCACCTGATTTCCTCCAGAAAGGAAACTAAAAGTCAATGAACAGCGAGAGTGAAGGTGAATCTCACTCCTGACTAACAAAGGAAAAATAAATACATGAAGAGAAAGATAATGATATAATTTGTGCCAATGAAAGTGACGCTCAGGTACAGCGGCAGATGGCGCCAGTTCTCCCCCCGCGGGCATCTTTGTTTACATTTTGTGTTTTTCTTGGTTTTGGCGGGAAAGGTTAACTGCGCTGCCAAACGTACGAATCGTGTTCCAAACAGCTGGACGTGAAGGGTGTGCCACACTGGCAGGTGTATGGAGGGTGTGCCACACTGGCAGGTGTATGGAGGGTGTGCCACACTGCCAGGTGTATGGAGGGTGTGCCACACTGCCAGATATGACCATCTAAATCACTAATTAGCGAATCAGGAACTGCCCTTTTGGAATTAAAATCTCTTGCGTAAACAAACATCAGACAGGAGATGTAGTCAAAGATTCACACATACACAGATAAATATACCGACAGACACACATTCAAACACACACAGGCATACATTGAGAGACATACACCTGTCTGGGGCCGGACAGCTGAGTGGACAGCACTCGGTATTCATAGTCCTAAGGGTCCGGGTTCGATCCCTGGCGCAAGCGGAAAGAAATGGGCAGAGTGTCTTTCACCTCTGATGCACTGTTCACCTAGCAGTAAATAGGTACCTGGGAATTAGACAGCTTCTACGGACTGCTTCCTGGGTGTGTGTGAAAAAAATCAGTTGATTGGCAGTTGACAGGCGGGCCTAAAGAGCCAGAACTCAACCCGCACAAGCACAACTAGGTGAATGCACACACACACACACACACACACACACACACACACACACACACACACACACACACACACACACACACACACACACACACACACACACACACAACACTAGGATGCGACGTCCCGCCCCCTACAGCCTCAGGGGCCCGTAAGGAACACTTCCTACCCCTCCTCAGGGAGCACCCGGCGTGGGTCCTCACGGAACAGCAGCACCAACTAGCTGCACACACGTAGCAACAGTAGCATTTAAGTAGCGCCTCGTTTCCAGCAGCAGCTCCTACGTGTTGGGCAAGTAGCAAGACGTCCTTGTTACTTGTGCCCTCGTCCAGACGTCCAAGAGGAAGCCAAGGACGTCTAGACAAGGAACAGGAGCACAAGTTACAGTTCCTCCCACCAGCAACACCCAACACCTTCCGCTCAACACCCAACAACACAAACATCTTCAAACCAAACCTGGAACATTGAACAAGGGGAGACATGTTCACGACGTACAAAATATCAACAGGAAAAGACCAAAAAACAGACAAAAAGAAATTCCTGAAGCCTGAACCTTCAAGAACAAGAGGTCGTAGACTCAGGCTAAGGAAACACAGGTGTCCAAAACAATTAGAAAGTTTTCCATAGCAAAACAGAGTTGTAGAGACAGCTGGAACAAGTGAGAAGGTGGTGGCAGCCAAGACCTTCTGTAGTTCCAAAGTTACGACAAAGAGTGCTGGGAAGACGGGACACCACGAGCGTAGTTCTCATCCTGTAACTACACTTCAGGTGATTACACTTAGCTAACTACACCTAAACAACCATAACGACGCACTAACGAGGTTGTTATAACAATAATAACCTCGAGTTGTAGTGGTTCCAAAGTCAGCAACACAACACAGGAGTCAGCAACACAACACAGGAGTCAGCAACACAACACAGGAGTCAGCAACACAACACAGGAGTCAGCAACACAACACAGGAGTCAGCAACACAACACAGGAGTCAGCAACACAACACAGGAGTCAGCAACACAACACAGGAGTCAGCAACACAACACAGGAGTCAGCAACACAACACAGGAGTCAGCAACACAACACAGGAGTCAGCAACACAACACAGGAGTCAGCAACACAACACAGGAGTCAGTAACACAACACAGGAGTCAGTAACACAACACAGGAGTCAGCAACACAACACAGGAGTCAGCAACACAACACAGGAGTCAGTAACAACACAGGAGTCAGCAACACAACACAGGAGTCAGCAACACAACACAGGAGTCAGCAACACATCACAGGAGTCAGCAACACAACACATGAGTCAGCAACACAACACAGGAGTCAGCAACACAACACAGGAGTCAGCAACACATCACAGGAGTCAGCAACACAACACATGAGTCAGCAACACAACACAGGAGTCAGCAACACAACACAGGAGTCAGCAACACAACACAACACAGGAGTCAGCAACACATCACAGGAGTCAGCAACACAACACAGGAGTCAGTAACACAACACAGGAGTCAGCAACACAACACAGGAGTCAGCAACACAACACAGGAGTTAGCAACACAACACAGGAGTCAGCAACACAACACATGAGTCAGCAACACAACACAGGAGTCAGCAACACATCACAGGAGTCAGCAACACAACACAGAAGTCAGCAACACATCACAGGAGTCAGCAACACAACACAGGAGTCAGCAACACATCACAGGAGTCAGCAACACAACACAGGAGTCAGCAACACAACACAGAAGTCAGCAACACATCACAGGAGTCAGCAACACATCACAGGAGTCAGGAACACAACACAGGAGTCAGCAACACAACACAGGAGTCAGTAACACAACACAGGAGTCAGCAACACAACACAGGAGTCAGCAACACAACACAGGAGTCAGCAACACAACACAGAAGTCAGCAACACAACACAGGAGTCAGCAACACAACACAGGAGTCAGCAACACAACACAGGAGTCAGCAACACAACACAGGAGTCAGCAACACAACACAGGAGTCAGCAACACATCACAGAACGTCCCGGACGTTGCTAGAAAGTCCAATAATCAGATAATTCTCTTAACACGGAAAAATATTACAAGGCAGAGGGGACATGATCCAGACATACAAAGTAGAGGTATGGCACGGTAGCGGGGGGGACCAGGGAGCGTTAAGAAGGAGCAGGAACACTAACGTAGCTTGTTGTTTGGAGCAGTGAAGCACACTGACCGTAGGGAAGATGGTCTCTCACTCCTCAACTGTCAACTTTCCCTCACGCGCGCGCACGCACGCACACACACACACACACACACACACACACACACACACACACACACACACACACACACACACACACACACACACACACACACACACACACACACACACACACACACACACGCACGCGCGCGCGCGCGCACGCACGCACGCACACACACACACACACACACACACACACACACACACACACACACACACACACACACACACACACACACACACACACACACACACACACACACACACACACACGCGCGCGCGCGCGCACGCACGCACGCACGCACACACACACACACACACACACACACACACACACACACACACACACACACACACACACACACACACACACACACACACACACACACACCACTACCTCACAGGAGGATGAGCCTACCCAAGTAGCAATGACCATGGAACAACTTCTTACACTTATGGGGAGTGAGGGTGACAATGGATATAAGAAAGTGAGCTTCAAGGTAATGTACTCAAACATTGATGGGACTACCAATAAAGCAAGTGAACTGGCAGAAAGAGCGCAAGAAGAAAACCCAGATGTAATAGGACTGATGTAATAGGACTCACGGAAACAAAATTGTCAGGAGTCATAACAGATGCTGTGTTTCCAAAGGACTACTATATAGTAAGGAAAGAGAGGGAAGGGAGAGGAGGTGGAGGAGTGGCCCTGCTGATAAGGAAGGACTGGAGTTTTGATGAGATGGAAATTCTGGGCTGTGACGGGTTCAGAGATTACATAACAGGAACTATAACAATGGGTGGACCTAAGATAATAGTGGCAGTCATTTACAACCCTCCCCTAAATGACAGAAGACCTAGACAGGAGTTTGATAGGAACAACATGGCAACCAATAATATAACAACAACAATTACAATACAATTTTATTTAGGTAAGGTACATACATACAATAAATATTTACAAGTGTTGTTTGACTTATAGGTAGAGCTAGTACATACAATGCCTAAAGCCACTATTACGCAAAGCGTTTCGGGCATAGTATATAGTACATAATAGAGAGAGCAGCTTCAGTTGCCTGCAGGAATGGCTCAAGACTCTTAATCATGGGTGATTTCAACCATGGAAAGATAGACTGGGAGAATGGGGACCCACATGGTGGTGCAGATACGTGGCGAGCTAAACTCTTGGAAGTGGCAACAAGGAACTTTCTGAGCCAGCATGTCAAGGAACCCACAAGACTGAGAGGCAATGATGAACCAGCTAGACTTGACTTGATACTCACATTGAATGAGTCAGAAATAAGGGAAGTCAAAGTTGAAGCCCCCATAGGAATGAGTGACCACAGTGTACTGACCTTTGAGTACTTGGTGGAGGTAGGGATAACCTATCCAAGGATGGGAGTGGAGGGAAAAAGACTAAATTACCGAAGAGGAAAATATGACGAGATGAGGAACTTCCTCAGGGGAATGCCGTGGGAAACAGAACTTAGAGACAAGAATGTGCAGGACATGATGGATTTTGTCACCCAAAAGTGCCAGGAAGCTGCAGACAGGTTTATCCCCGTCCAAAAGGAGAAAAACGAAAAACAACAGAAGAATCCATGGTTCAACCAGGAATGTAAGGTAGCGAAGCAACTGAGTAAAAGAATATGGAGAAACTACAGAAATAACAGAACACCAGAGAGCAGGGAGAGATACCAGAGGGCCAGAAATGAGTACCTCAGAATGAGAAGGGAAGCAGAGAGACAGTATGAAAATGACATAGTGAGTAAAGCCAAGACCCAACCAAAGCTGCTCCACAGCCACATCAGGAGGAAAACAGCAGTGAAGGAACAAGTGATGAAACTGAGAAAAGAGAACAGATACACAGAAAATGACAAGGAGGTGTGTGAAGAACTCAACAAGAGATTCCAGGAGGTCTTCACAATAGAACCTTGGAGGAATTTGACCTCACCAGTGATGAGGTCAAAAGGTGTCTACTGGAGCTGGATGTGACAAAGGCTGTTGGGCCTGAAAGAATCTCACCATGGATACTAAAGGAAGGTGCAGAAGCACTAAGTGTGCCACTCTCTATGGTGTATAACAGGTCACTGGAAACAGGAGTCCAACCAGAAAGTTGGAAGACAGCTAACGTAGTCCCAATATACAAGAAGGGTGACAGGCAAGAGGCACTGAATTACTGGCCAGTTTCCTTAACTTGTATACCATGCAAGGTGCTGGAGAAGATCGTGAGGAAAAAGGCTCGTAGAGCATCTGGAGGGAAATAACTTTGTAACGCACCACCAACATGGGTTCAGAGATAGTAAATCGTGCCTCACAAGTTTAATAGAATTCTATGATCAGGCAACAAAAATTAGGCAGGAAAGAGAAGGATGGGCCGACTGCATTTTCTTGGACTGCCAGAAAGCCTTTGACACAGTACCCCATAAAAGGCTGTTAAAAAGTTGGAGCAACAGGCAGGAGTAAAAGGGAAGGTGCTCCAGTGAATAAGGGAGTACTCAAGCAACAGGAAACAGCGAGTAACGGTGAGGGGGGAGACATCAGAGTGGCGAGATGTCACCAGCGGAGTCCCACAGGGCTCAGTACTTGGACCCATCCTGTTTCTAATATATGTGAACGATCTTCCAGAGGGTATAGATTCGTTCCTCTCAATGTTTCCTGATGATGGAAAAATTAGGAAAAGATTCAAAATGGATGAAGTTAGACAGAGACTACAGGACGACCTGGACAAACTGGAGGAATGGTCTAGAAAATGGCTGCTAAAGTTCAACTCAGGAAAGTGTAAGGTAATGAAATTAGGCGAAGGGAGCAGTAGGTTGAACACAAGGTATCATCTTGGAGGTGAAATCGTCCAAGAGTCAAATAGAGAGAAAGATCTGGGGGTTGATATCACACCGAACCTGTCCCCAGAGGCCCACATCAAAATAATATCATCAGCGGCATATGCTAGACTGGCCAACATAAGAACTGCCTTTAGAAACTTGTGTAAGGAATCGTTCAGGACCCTGTATACCACTTATGTAAGACCAATCCTGGAGTATGCAGCTCCAGCCTGGAGTCCATACCTAGTTAAATATAAGACAAAGCTAGAGAAGATTCGGCGGTATGCCACCAGACTCGTCCCGGAACTGAGAGGATTGAGCTACGAGGAAAGGCTAAAGGAGCTGAACCTCACATCCCTGGAAAACAGAAGAGTAAGGGGAGACATGATAACCACGTACAAAATTCTCAGGGGAATTGACAGGGTGGACAAAGACAAACTCTTCAGCACGGGGTGGGACACGAACAAGGGAACACAGGTGGAAACTTAGAACCCACATGAGCCACAGAAACGTTAGAAAGAACTTTTTCAGTGTGGGAATAGTTAACAGGTGGAATGCATTAGGCAGTGATGTGGTGGAGGCTGACTCCATACACAGTTTATAATGTAGATATGATAGAGCCCAATAGGCTCAGTAACCTGTACACCAGTTGATTGACGGTTGAGAGGCGGGACCAAAGAGCCAGAGCTCAACCCCCGCAAGCACAACTAGGTGAGTACAACAAAGAGGGTGTCAACACACCAGACAGCACTAGGGTTCACCCGCCCGTCTCCGCCACGTGGTAATGTTTACACACATTACGGCAACAATCTCTTGGTGGTCAGCTGTTAAGTGATGGCATTATAGAGACAACCATTATAGATGACAACAGTTCCTCTTGTTGGTGTTATACTCACCAACAGGAGGAGTATACAACTGTTCAGTATACACTGAACAACCTACCCACACTTTGGGAAACGGTAATGAACTATTATTAACGATTAATAAATGATTTACAACATGGTTTTACATATGGCCGTTCATGTTTAACAAATTTGCTATCTTTTTATTCCAACATAGTTGAGGCAGTTGATAGTGGTATTAAGGATTGTGATGTTGTATACCTTGACTTTAGCAAAGCTTTTGATACAGTGCCACATGAGACTAAGTAAAAAGATAGAAGCTCATGGTATTGGGGGTGCTATAGTAAGTTGGATTAGGGCATGGCTATACCAAAGGAAACAGAGAGTTAGTATAAATGGGGTTAAGTCAGAGTGGGATAATGTTAGTGGAGTACCTCAAGGCTCTGTCCTGGGACCTCTGTTGTTTATAATATATATAAATGATTTAGATTCAGGTTTGAGTAGCAACATCTGCAAATTTGCCGATGATGCAAAAGTCGGTAGGGAAATTAACGCGGAAGAAGACTCACTATCACTTCAAGTTGATCTAAACAGGGTTTTGAAATGGTCAAAGAATTGGCAGATGCAGTTTAATGCTGATAAATGTAAAGTTCTGAGGCTAGGTAATGATGATAGAGTTACAAGATACGAGCTAGATGGTGTTGAGATTGCGAAGTCGGATTGCGAAAGGGATCTGGGAGTTATGATAAGTAAGAATTTAAAACAAAAGGATCAATGCATGAATGTTCGTAATAAGGCGAATAGGACACTGGGATTTATTAATCGCAGCGTTAGTAACAAGACACCTGGTGTGGTTCTTCAGCTATATCTTGCTCTGGTTAGGCCCCATTTAGATTATGCAGTTCAGTTTTGGTCGCCTTACTATATTTATTATTTATTTATTTATTTATTTATTTATTTATTTATTTATTTATTTATTTATTTATATACAAGAAGGTACATTGGGTTAGAGAGAATACATAGAATAGTATTTTCAATCTTGTAAAGCCACTAGTACGCGCAGCATTTGGGGCAGGTCCTTAATCTAACAGACAATTTTAAGTAGGTAAATTCTAGCAGAATTAATAAAATGCCAGAAGAATTATGTACATTGCAAGAAAAAAAATGAGATAAGAGAGAATAGTAAGTATATTAAAGCACATTGGTATATTAAAGCTCTGATTGATTACATTGACAGCTTGATTGGTAATTTAAACAAGATTAACAGACACCGTACAGCAGATTGATAGCACATATAAGAAGACAGCAATGATCACAATGGTAAAGATGTTCGGATTGGGTACATAAAGATAGGGCGATTAGGTAGCAATAGATACAGTGCAATTTTAAAGCAACAAGGTGAAAAAAACTATGCAGATGAGATTAGGTACTTTTTAGTTTTGTTTTTGAATGAGGCAAAAGTTGGACAGCTTTTCAGTTCATTAGGGAGTGAGTTCCATAGACTGGGTCCCTTTATTTGCATAGTGTTTACACAGATTAAGTTTGACTCTGGGGATATCAAAGAGATATTTTGTCTGGTGTGGTGATAATGGGTCCTATTACATCTGTCCAGGGAGAGTTTCAGAGCAGGATTTGCATTTAAGAACAGGGTTTTGTAAATGTAGTTGACACAAGAGAATTTGTGGAGTGAGATTATGTTTAGCATGTTTAGGGAGTTAAACAGTGAGCTGTGTGTTGTCTGAAAGCAGAATTTGTTATTATTCTGATAGCAGACTTTTGCTGGGTAATGATGGACTTGAGGTGGTTTGCAGTGGTAGACCCCCATGCACAGATACCATAATTAAGATAGGGATAGATTAGTGCATAATATAGAGAGATGAGAGCAGAGTTAGGTACATAATATCTTATTTTGGAGAGTATACCAACTGTTTTAGAGACTTTCTTAGTTATGTGTTGTATGTGGGTACTGAAGTTGAGTCTCTTGTCTAGGAATAGGCCAAGAAACTTGCCATCATTTTTATTGCTAATGTTTACATTATCTATCTGAAGCTGAATTTCATTTGTAGATTTGCTTCCAAATAAGATGTAGTAGGTCTTTTTTATGTTAAGTGTTAGTTTGTTGGTTGACATCCATAAGTGAACTTTTTTTTAGTTCATTATTAACAACATCATTTAGTGTATGTGGGTTGGGGTTGGAGTAGATGAGGGTAGTATCATCAGCAAACAAAATAGGTTTCAGAATGTTAGAGACATTAGGCAGATCATTGATGTATATAAGAAATAGAAGAGGTCCCAAAATGCTGCCCTGTGGCACTCCAACGGTTATTGGTAGAGTGGGAGAGGTTATATTATTGATGGCTACACATTGGTGTCTATCACTAAGATAGGATTGGATATAGTCCAGGGCAAGGCCTCGGATTCCATAATGCTGGAGTTTAAGTAAGAGGTAGTTGTGATTAACAGTATCAAAGGCCTTTCTCAGGTCAATGAAGAGTCCAATCGGAAACTCATTTTTGTCAAGGGCTGAGTAAATTATATAAAGGAGACTAATAATTGCATCGTTGGTACTCTTTTGAGAGCGGAAGCCAAACTGACAGGGGCTAAGAATGTCGAATTTTACGAGATAGGAGTAGAGCTGTTTGTAGATAATTTTTTCAAATATTTTTGATAGGATGGGTAGGTTTGATATTGGTCTATAATTGTTTATGTCTGCCGGATTACCTCCTTTATGAACTGGCGTTACTCCTGCTTTTTTAAGGATATCAGGGAAGGTATGACACTCAAGGGATTTGTTGAACAGCAGAGCTATAGGTAGCGCAAGGGCATGGGAGGCACTCTTGTATACAATAGATGGGATTTCACTGATGTTCCCAGCTTTGGTTTTTAGTGAGTGTATGATAGACACAACATCTATAGAATAAGATATAAATAAGATATAAAATAAGATATAAAATAGACACTATAGAATGGATATAAATTCACTTGAACGTGTCCAGCGTAGGATGACTAAGTTAATTCCCCAAATTAGAAATCTCTCATATGAAGAAAGATTGACAAAGCTTAAATTGCATTCACTAGAAAGGCGAAGAGTTAAGGGTGACATGATAGAGGTTTACAAGTGGATGAATGGACATAACAAAGGGGATATTAATAGGGTATTAGAAGTATCAATACAAGACAAAACAATACATTGCTTTGGTAATCTTTGATTGTTTCAAACGTGGGTTGGACATGCACATGGGTGGGATTTGGTGGTTATAAATAGGAGCTGCCTCGTATGGGCCAATAGGTCTTCTGTCGTTACTTATGTTCTTACCACTATCAACTACCTCAACTATGCTGGAATAAAAAGAGATTAATTTGTTTTTCAAGATGAAGACGAATGATATTTGCAATTATCGATTCAAGTAACTTTCCCTCAATGGACGTCAGGTTAATTGGCCGATAGTTTGACGCAAGTGATCTATCTCCTTTCTTAAAAATTGGTATCACATTAGCTTCCTTCCATGGCTCTGGCACTCTGCCTGACTCTATTGATTTATTAAATATGGTTGACAGTGGCTCGGAAAGCTCCTCTTTGCATTCTTTAAGCACCCTGGCAAACACTTCATCCGGCCCTGGGGATTTGTTTGGTTTTAGTTGTACTAATTGTTTAATTACATCCTCCCTGGTAACTGCTAAACTAGTCAACCTGTCCTCGTCCCCACCCACATAGACTTGTTCGGCTGAAGGCATAGAGTTAAGTTCCTCTTTAGTAAATACAGATATAAAATATTTATTAAAAATACTACTCATCTCCTTGTCATTATCCGTTATTTGACCTGTCTCAGTTTTTAATGGACCTATCCTTTCCCTAGTCTTAGTTCGATATAACTGAAAAAACTCTTTAGGATTTGTCTTTGCTTGCCCTGCTATGCGAACTTCATAGTTCCTTTTTGCTTTCCTAATCACTTTTTTAACATTTTTAACCCGTTGTGTGAATTCTTGTTCTAAACTTACTTCCCCATTCTTATTCCTTTTGTACCAAGCTCTCTTTCTACCTATAAGGTTTTTCAGATCCTTTGTTATCCATTTCGGGTCATGTGTATTCGAGCTATTCAATTTGTATGGTATACTACTTTCCTGTGCTTTGCTTAGAATATTTATAAATAAGTTATATTTTGAATCCACGTCGAAATCCCTTTTTACACCACCTATCGCTGGGTTCATGTCCCGCTCCAAGACCGGCCACACCCCATGCCCAAGACTTTCCAGCCTATTTGACCCAAAGAATTTCTTAGGCTATTAAAAGCAGCTTTTCGAAAATCTGGCACTTTAACAGAATTTTCTCCTACTGGTCTATTCCATTCTATGCTAAATCTGATTTCTTTGTGATCACTGTTCCCTAGCTCACTCCCTATTTCGATGTTATTTATTTATTGATTTATATACAAGAAGGTACATGTCATTAATTTGTGTTTCCCTGTTAGTTAACGCAGAGTTAAAGAGTAGTCATGCAGAGGAGGCGCTTGTAGTTGTAGGTCCAGGTCCAGGGCTTGACCCAGTGGCACGACATTGAGCAGCCGGATCCACACACCAAGCCGGCTGGGGTGAGGGGCGAGCCGGCTGGTGAGAGGGTTCAGGTCCATTTGTGGTGGTGGCTGCTCTCATCTTGGTAGGTAGAGTCTTCTGACTGCGGACTTCACGGTGGCGGATATGGCGCCAGGAAATAAAATAAAAGGAAATCTGGCCAAATTAGTTCACTATCCCCTTAAAGAGAGGTAAAATTATTTAACCTACACTATCCCATTAAAGAGGGTCCAAATTAGGTTACTATCCCCCTAAAGAAGGGGAAGGAAGTTCCATTCTTATAGTTTCCATCCCACATATTCTGTAACCAAGCCTCTTGTTTAATCTTCCTCGAAGAGAGAGAGAGAGAGAGAGAGAGAGAGAGAGAGAGAGAGAGAGAGAGAGAGAGAGAGAGAGAGAGAGAGAGAGAGAGAGAGAGAGAGAGAGAGAGAGAGAGTGAGAGAGAGAGAGAGAGAGAGACATATCAGGAAAAGTAATCCATACACCATAAATTGAAAAGTCACCAAATTGCAGGCAGGCGGGTGGTTGAACATTGCAACACCTGCCATCTCCAGTGATTCTCACTCTGCTCACACCAAATGAGATAACTTTAAGATAGTAAGACATTATGAGGCTCTTAAATTTCTTCCAGAGAGAGAGATGTGACCAAAGGTATCTCTCCTGCTTGGGGATGCAAACTCAGGTCCCATCTATTGTCTATCGACTGCCTTAGCACTGCACCACCATATAATCTACTTATTTACATAACCACCCATTACCTATAGGTGTCTACATACACACACAGCTGAGTGCTCCATGGGTCGTTATGGAACGAATGCACTTAAAGGAGAAGGTGTGGAAGCCACCTCTATCCACACCTCTCAAATCCAGATTCCACAAATAATAGTTAAAATACAATGTAACAGTCACAACATGGGTAGTGGGAAGGATTATAAAAAGGTAGACCTCACTTCCCCACAGACACAGATAGGAAAGTAGTAATAGGTAAATACCTCACAGAGCCCAACATTAACTCATAACAAAAATATACAGGAGTCACCCTTCAATAGGCAGTTTCTAAGGTTTCTGGGATGACTAATATATTTTGTTTACTCCTCTCTCTCGAACCGTTGCGAATTTTCACTCCTATAAACGCCTTAATCTGCGCAGTCATGAGTCTATTGTTAATTTCAGTCACGTCTTCACTGTTGAATGGAGCTGTTCTAATGGTGAACCTCGCAGTTTTTTTACAATGGTGAACCTCGCAGTTTTATTTACAATGGTGAACATCGCAGTTTTATTTACAATGGTGAACCTCGCAGTTTTTTTACAATGGTGAACCTCGCAGTTTTTACAATGGTGAACCTCGCAGTTTTATTTACAATGGTGAATCTGGCAGTTTTTACAATGGTGAATAGTAATATTAGTAAATATCAATTTACTTGTAAATAGTAATAGTAGTAAATTGCTATTCTCTCCACCCATTATAGACGAGTTCACAAAATTTATCAGTAGTTAGTTTAGTTCATTTATTATGCACCCCATACCCATCTTGTGGGCGGTAGTTGCAAGGGTTATTAGTACATCTCCCAATATCAATAGTTCTCATGGCAAAAATTGTCCATTTCTGAAACTCTTAAAATGAGACAATACTGATTTTTCCCACAACCACACGACCGAAACATTTGAACTTTAAGTAAACAAATAAAATATATATTGGGACTTCAACCACCCTTCCCACGATGGTCAGACGGGACATGGGACCTGAAATACTGATACTGTACTTTGTATCAACCTGTCCTCTCACAAGAACGTCGCTTTTCGCTCGTAGGCGTTACATAAGGCCAAAAATTGTCGTACTAGAAAAATGGAAGCGGTTGGCGAAAGTGACGTACTGTCCCGTTTTCTGTTTTGGGTCCTCTGGTAGGTTAGGACACTATAAATTTGCAATTTTCTTGATGTTGCGAAACCTTGGGAGGACGGGCTGGATATATATGCTCAACTTAATTTAGCCATTTTAATTTTCTGGACTTAATACAATGTGTTGGTACTACATAAAGAAGTCGCATTAAATATATTTCTAATAGAGACAGACCCATATGACTATTTTTTTTTACTTTTTACTTTTAATACCTCATTTAATTTTACTTTATTTTTGTATTCATAAATAAAATTGTCTTAAACTGCTGCCTCATAATTTTTTCCAGCCTTTTTCTACATGATTAAGTAATATTTTAATATAAATAAATAAATAAATAAATAAATAAACACTCAACATTTATATAACATGCCATTGTCTTATGGGGTTGATTTAACTTCCAGACATTTTTTTAATAAAACTTTAATGGTTTGAGGCTATTTATGCTAAATATTAGTGTAAATGTGTGTAAATCACGAAAATTAACACGTTATGAAAAATGTGACAGTGTCAGACCATGAAGGAAGAATTGAAACAGGAATTTCCTTAAGTACTTTCGTATTTAATAATACATCTTCAGAAGGATCATCCGTCTGAAGATGCATTATTAAATATTATTGTAAATATGCATTCTACAAGTTAATATCACAATTCGATTTGCAACAATTTGAGCAGAGAAGTGCGACAATAAGATCACTGTGTACAGGAGGCTCATATACCAGCAAACTTCTTCATTATAAATGTAATGCTAGGAGGCTTTGGGTAGCATTGGGTACCTTTGGGTGGTTTTGGGTATTTAAATGGTCTATATAATTATGAATAGGCTTGCTTGGTCTAGGATGAATATCTAACTCCCAAAAGAGAACAAAATATTACAATACATTATGCTGCAGAATTTTCCTTCAACTGTGAAGTGTATTTCTCACACAGAAAATAAAACAAAAACACCTTTGATGGACATCCCACTTACAACGTGACAGCACGATATTGTCAAAATAAAGCTGACAATTTCCAAACTGTATATAGGAATAATGGAAATGTGTCGTATTATATTTAAACATTTTCTGAATCTTTTACCCCTTTCAACATTTTTAGTATGTTACCTCTATGCAACTTCCTGTGAGTTTTCATATTTCCAAATTGACTGAACTTCTTCCCACAGTCTGGACACTCATGAGGTTTGTCACCCGAATGCACTAACATGTGTTTCGTTATAGATCCTCGTACTCGAAATCTTCTGCCACACTCAGCACACTGAAAAGGTTGTTCACCTGAATGCACTAGCATGTGAGTCTTCATACTTTGACGCCGAGTGAATCTGTTCCCACACTCTGGGCACTCGTGAGGTTTGTCACCCGAATGCACCATCATATGTTTTGTTATGCACCCACGTTCTCTAAATTTTTTACCACACTCTGCACACTCAAAAGGTCGTGCATCTGAATGCACCAACATGTGAGACTTCATACTTTGACGCCAACTGAACCTCTTCCCGCACTCTGAACATTCGTGAGGTTTGTCACCTGAATGCACTGACATGTGTTTCGTTATGGTTCCACGTTCTCTAAATTTTTTGCCACACTCGGTACACTCAAACCGTCGCTCTTCCGAATGCACTAACATGTGAGACTTCATATTTTGACGCTGACTGAACCTCTTCCCACACTCTGGACACTCATGAGGTTTGTCACCAGAATGCACTAACGTGTGAATCTTCATACTTTCAAGCATACTGAACCTCTTCCCACACTCTGGACACTCGTGAGGTTTGTCACCCGAATGCACTAACATGTGAGTCTTTATACTTTGACGCCGACTGAACCTCTTCCCACACACTGGACACTCGTGTGGTTTCTCACCTGAATGTATTACCATGTGAGTCTTCATATGTCCCAGGTGATTGAATACCTTCCCACACTCTGGACACGGGTGAGTTTTCATCTTTTTTATGATAGGCGATGTGTAACAAAAAGGAGGGGGCCTGACGGTTAAGTGGACAGCGCTCGGGATTCGTAGTCCTATGGGTCTGGGTTCGATCCCCAGCGATGGCAGAAACAAATGGGCAGAGTTTCTTTCACCCTGATGCCCCTGTTCACCTAGCAGTAAATAGTCCCCTGGGAGTTAGACAGCTGCTACGGGCTGCTTCCTGGGGATGTGTAACAAAAAGGAGGCCTGGTCGAGGACCGGGCCGCGAGGACGTTGAGGCCCGAAAACATCACAAGGTAGGTAGAGTTTGTGTGAAGGTTTTCTCCTCCGGATGACAGAACGAGTGGAAACTGGCAGACGCTTCACGTTAGGGCGTCAATGTTGAGGGTTAGGGAAGCCTTGAGTGTTGTTTCTTAGAATTAGACTTGATATGAGCACTTGGTGGTCAATGGTGGTGCTTCTTCTTTGTGATAAGTGCAGTTTGTGTCAAGGGTTTCCCTTAATGCTCGTGTCTGGAAGATCACCAGTTGTTGTTGTTGACAATGGCGGCGGACGCTTACACTCCAAGTCAAAGTGTCAAACCTCAATCAGTGTTTCTTGTTGGTCGGAGCGATGGTGAAGGCTCTTACTTGGGAGTTTATAGAATACTCTTAGATTCCTTCTCTGATGCTTTATTGTGGAAGGTAACACAATACCAAGCTCACCAGACGTCCCCCTCTTCTAGACGTTCACTCCGGCAGGTCCTTAATCCTAATATTCCCAGGAATACGACCCGCCAAATCGTTTAACAACCAGGTACCCATTTATTGCTAGGTGAACAGAGGCTACAGTTAAGGATTGGCGCCCAGTCAATCCTTCCCGGCCAGTTACGAACTCTGGCCAAAGCGCTCGCGAAGCGCCGGACAAATGTCTTACCACTGCGCCATTGTGATGTTTGACTGGGCGCCAATTCTTGCATTCACTGGAAAGGCGAAGAGTTAGTGGTGACATGATAGAGGTTTACAAGTGGATGAATGGACATAACAAAGGGGATATTAATAGGGTATTAAAAGTATCAACACAAGACAGAACACGAAACAATGGGTATAAATTGGATAAGTTTAGATTTAGGAAAGACTTGGGTAAATACTGGTTCAGTAACAGGGTTGTTGATTTGTGGAACCAATTACCGCGTAACGTGGTGGAGGTGGGGTCTCTCGATTGTTTCAAGCGCAGGTTGGACATGTTTGTGAGTGGGATTGGGTGATTATAGATAGGAGCTGCCTCGTATGGGCCAATAGGCCTTCTGCAGTTACCTTTGTTCTTATGTTCTTAACTGTACTCACCTAGTTGTGCTTGGGGGTGGAACTCTAGCTCTTTGGTCCCACCTCTCAACTGTCAATCAACTGGTATTGCAAGCAAACAAACCACTGTGCTAGTGACTTGCTGGCACCTTTACAAGAATGTAAAAACGCGTGTATATATAAATAAAATAGAACAAAAAATATATACTGTATATGTATATATATACTGTATATATATATTCGTCATTGTAGCTCTTTGAAAAACAAACGAAATTCCCGGGAAAGAACCTTCGGATCAGCTGATGATTGTAAACAACAACAAGCTCACGACCTCCAGATCCCGGGTAAATATTGGCACTTTTTGAAGCTTTTTTGGAGGTTTCTGCCTCGTATATTAGGAAAACATGGC
Organism: Procambarus clarkii; assembly: GCF_040958095.1. Lineage (NCBI taxonomy): Eukaryota > Metazoa > Arthropoda > Malacostraca > Decapoda > Cambaridae > Procambarus > Procambarus clarkii. Next base: position 52,025 of record NC_091154.1, read on the forward strand.
TAACGGTTAATGAAGGTGTTGATATAATGATTTTATTTTCACTCACAGGGTTTTTAGGCAGTTAGTTAACATGCTAAACGGAGCAGGAATTTAGTGGGTATTTACGATTGTTTCCGACACAAACATCATTAGACTCACTAATGACGGCAAATTGAGGAATTGTTAATATTTTGATTGATCTGCATTTAGGTTTATCCAGATTGGTCTGTATATTTTTACCAGCCAGAGAGTTACTGAACCTGGACTGAGGTGGAGAGATGTAATCGTCTTCAGTGACGTCTTTTGCCAGTAAAACGCAGTCTTCCTTAGCTTTCTGACCAAACATCTTACTTTATGTTATCTGAAGAGCGTAGGACTTCCTGGATGTGTGTTCGTCGTGTCTAGTCTATGGTGCTCTGGTGTGGAATATACACTGTGACCTACACCCAAACATTCCGTAAAGTAAAGTAAAATATATGGGTACAGTATTGCTGTGTATATGTGTGTACGTCTTGCATGCGTCGCTGGTGTGACGTCTTGGTCTGTATTTTGGAGCTGGATTTTGAAGCTTATTTCTGCCTAGAGCGTAAAAACTTCTATTTAGCAGTCCCGTGTCGAAGTGGTAAGACACTCGCCTGGTGTTTCGCAAGCACTTTGGCCTGGGTTCGTATCCTGGCCGGGCAGGATTTACTGGACGCCAATTCTTAACTGTAGCCTCTGTTTACCTAACAGTAAAATGTGTCCCAGGTTGTTAAACGATTTGGCAGGTTTTATTCCGGGGAGTATTAGGATTAAGGATATTCCCGAAAAGCTATGCGTGCTAGGGGCTGTACAAGAAAGTAAGAATTCTTGTATATAAATAAATAAAAAATAAATAAATAATATATACGGTCCGATCGGTGATCCGAGACCTGGCACGTAATACTGTTGTATGCCTATTATTAGGGTTTTTCACAAATTATTATTGAGATAGAAACTAATTCAAACTGCATGAGCTATTGAGATGGAAGAGTTAATGTGATGTCTTTACTTAGAGGTAAAGCACAGTATTATTAGTATACAGTTATGTTCAGTATTATTAACTGACAGCACTGCACAGTATCATTAGCTGACAGCAATACACAGTATTATTAGCTGATAGTTATGCACATGTATATCAGCTGACAACTCTGCACAGTATGAGTAACTGACATAGGCGGGACCAAAAATCCCAAGCCCAACCCCCGCAAGCACAACTAGATGAGTACAGCTCTGCATTTTATTATTAGCTGACATCTCTGCACAGTACTATCAGCTGACAGTGCTGCTCAGAATGACTTGTATTGTTTAGGTGATACAAAATGTATAATACTGTATCAGACTTAGTTGGCAATACAGTGCAGTACAGCATATACAAAATCGTGCTGATCTTTGTTGATGCAAAAACATTGCTAATAACACCAGTGTGCATTTCTTAACTTGCTAAATATAGCAGAGACAATGACTTTCAATTGATATCTGTACAGGTACACACAACGATACAGATGTGATACTTTCACCACAGCTCATTATTGTACTTTATTTAATTGATATCAGGATTGAGAAAGATGGTGCGAGCATGGTACATGGACGAGAGCAACGAGGACCAGAGGATGGAACACCAACAGTCTCCCCCAAAGTTCGTCTCTCTGGATGACCTCTACAAGGACACGGGAGTAATGTACTGGAAGGTAGTACCAAGGAAACTATTATCAACATAAAAAAAGTAGGATTAAAAGTGGCTCTTATCTATATCCACACCACCAAATTCACTCGTATATATGTCGAACTATGCTTGAAACTCGCGAATGATCCCACATCCATTATATTACCTGGTAATCTGTTCCATAAGTCAACAGTTTTGGTTATTGTATTTATGGTAACTCTTGTGCAGTGTTTGATACTTTTGTATCTTATTGTACTGTATATTTGTTTGTAATATTGAATACAGTATAAGGTCTCGTAGTACAGTTGGCTTTGTTCTCAACTCACGATCGGGGATCCCGGGTTTGATTCCTAGGTGGAACAGAAATGGTTGGGCACGTTTCCATTCACTTAACCACTACACGTAGTGCCTTAAGGTGCGTAGGTGCTTGACTGGTGGTGTACATGATGCTTTTTGGTGCTCCTGGGTATATCATAAGTCAAAATTCCCATGCACACATCTGCTTCTAAAAATAAATAGGCATCGGGTAGTTAGGCAACAGTTGTGGGGCTGCATCCTGGGGAGAGTTAGTAGTTCGATCTTGAGGTGGGGGGAAGGGACCTCGATACAAATATATACATATACAGGCTTCCAGTTCCCGACAAAATGAATGTATAAGAGTTTTGTTACAACTTTGTTGTGTACAGTGACTGTATATCTATTGGATAGCTATAAATGAGTTTTATGAATTATTGTATAAAAGTATAGTTTTGTAAAGACAAAATAGTATTATTTAATATTTTGGGCAAGTTCCAGCAGTAGGGATTTTGTCATGTTTGAAGTCTGAGGTTCCTGTGCTTTGAAGGTGACCTGTTCTAGATTTTTTTATGACCTTTGTGTTTGTCTCTGAAGAGTTGGGCAGTATGGCATAGCACTATATTGATTGGTTGAAGGTAGCAGGGTCATGTGATGACATGTGTAGCTTATGTATCATGATGGGTATAACTTTTGTCTCACATTCTCCTTGTTGGTGTCAGGGGGTAGGTTTACCCTTACCTGTGTGGTGTCAGGGGGCAGGTTTACCCTTACCTGCATGGTGTTAGGGGGCAGGTTTACCCTTACCTGCATGGTGTCAGGGGGCAGGTTTACCCTTACCTGCATGGTGTCAGGGGGGCAGGTTCACCCTTACCTGCATGGTGTCAGGCAGGTTCACCCTTACCTGTGTGGTGTCAGGGGGCAGGTTTACCCTTACCTGATGGTGTAAGGGGGGCAGGTTTACCCTCACCTGCGTGGCGTCAGAGGGCAGGTTTACCCTCACCTGCGTGGCGTCAGAGGGCAGGTTTCACCCATACCTGCATCATGCGTGCCACATATGGGTGTCCTCTCTGTCCACTCTTTATTTTGAAGCGGACCTTGCTTGTCTTGTAGCCTGGACCGGTGATTAGTGGCCTCAGAATAGACCTAAACAACCTTATCCTACTTGCTAAACCTAACCTACTTGTTGAACATATTAGATCACCTAATTGAAACTATAATGAAATGTATAGGCATGCAAACACAAAACTATAGTAATGCTGTCTTTGAAAGCAGTAAAAACTGTGTTATTTGATCTAACTGTTGTTCTGAAAGAATATTTTGAGTGAAGATGCTATATTGTCTTGCCATTTGATCTACTGAATGACTCTAGCATGATGTTGGGCCAAGATGGTCAAGTGAGAATTTCTCTCACTAAACCTGAACCAGTTTGTCTCACACCTGTATTTGTATTAGTCCTTGAAATTTACAATGTGCATCTTGCCTTCTGTGTTCCTGCTTATGCCAAACAAAACTTAAAGTATATCAAGATTATTGTATCTGTCTTTGCACCAAAAATTAGTAAAAAAATAAAAGGAATGTTGTGGGTTTCAGCTGGATCCTAAAAATTACGAGTCCGAGGGGAAGCTGAACAAGATTAAAACGGAAAGAGGCTACTCGTACATGGACGTCATCCAAGTATCTCCGGAAAAACTCCATAATTATGAGGAGAAGGTCAGTATCCGTCCTGTGATACAAAGAGAGGGTGCATGTGGATGGTCATCATTTACTTTTTAATACAAGGGCCAGAGCCGGGAATATTGGTGTGTTGGGATGGGTGGAATGAATATCCTTAGTCTAAGATGGAAACTGGTACGTAATGGATAAAATTTCCTTCGTCCAGTTTAAGTGATAATTAGGTATGGTTTCTATCTCCCAGTTTAGGTGATAATGCATTAAGGTCATAACGACAACATTAAATTTGTAATGGATTAAGGTCTCATTATTTGAATGGGCTGCTAATGAAGTAGGGTTCCCATATTGCGAACTATTTATCCTTAGAGAGCTGCATTTTGTTTTGGTTCTTGTTGTGAGTGTTTCTAGTGTCCAGGAGTCCCGTTTGTCTTTACTTTCAGGGCCCGGCAAGCTCTGCGGGTCTTTGGTGTGGCTCATCATGGTTCAATCTGCCAAGCCTTCTACTTATAAGCCCTCACTCATAAGTAAGCCCTTACTTACCTGGAGACACCGGGAGAGGGTTCTGGGAGTTCTTCTACTCCCGAGCCTGGCCTGAGGCCAGGCTCAAACTTGTGAGCTTGAAGGATGTCCATCAGTTTTGTTACAAACCGATGATCTTTTGTACAGTACGTATCTGTGTGTTCTGTTGTGTCGGTATTACCCTCTACCCCGAGGCCTGCGACGTCTGTTTTCACTAGTCCTTTATTTTAGTTGCAGCCTCTGTCTTTCGATTTGTATTTCTCAGGGTTTGTTATACCGTGGCTCGACAGGCTGCTGATACTTTAGGTTTGTTTGCCATGTTTGTGTTGTGGCTTGTTGCTTGAGTGGTTACTCGGGAATAGGCCAATTATGATCTTTGGAGTGTTTTAGAGTTAAGGCTGTTGTTTCTACTGGTGCTATGGTCACTGCTTCTTCTTCCTTTGTTCCATTGTGGCTCTTCCTTCCATCTGGCAGGGTCATATAGACTGTTGCACACCCCTCTCCTTGCTCTGGGCTTGCAGATGTTTTAAGGTATGCACTTGCTGTGGGTGAAGCTCAGCCTTTTCCAGGGATCATCCTTGCCATGTCGATGCCAGAGAGAATTGAGCAGTTACCTTCTGTCGGGTCCCTGTGGTTTGTTACCCCATTGATGTCCCTAGTCCTCATCAAGCTTGTGTGGCTCTAGGTCAAGTTTGCCTAGTTTTTTCACTCCTCCTTCCATGTTAAGTTCCATTTTCCCCTTCTACTCTTTGGCGAGCTTGTGTGAGCCACTGTTTGGCCCCTCCAGAAAATCAGTGTTGAATGTAATAAAGCACCTCTTTTTGGTTGAGCCTTCTAGTGGCTCCCTGGTTTCTCCCCGCCATTCATCAGTTACTGTAGTGCTTCTTATCAACTCCAGACTGAAGTGTGTTGTTGTGAGAGCTAGGAGCTGCCAGCGGTGCTGCCCAGCGGTGACCAGTTGTGACTAGGAGGATTGGAGCTAACTATTGAGTGAATCATTTGTGAAGTCATTTGTGAAGTCATTTCTTTTCTTTCTGTGAAGCTTGCAATTGCCTGTGTTGCTTCACATCCTATCTGGGTTGTTCCTGTGGTGAGGGTGATGATAACAATCTGGTGCTCCCTGTACCACTGTGAGGGGGGGGGGGGTCTGGTCCTGGCTCTGGTCCCTAATAGGCCATTCATGACTCCTAAGCCTCATGAGTCTCACATGTGTGGCGCTACATCAGTGTCATCAATTGCTCCCTTAAGCTGGCCACACATCAGTGTGGCAAGCTTCTGGGAGCAATTGAGGTCCAGCCATGAAGAGGCATTTCATTACATTCATTTTTGGTATTTTTATATATTTTTCCCATTTTTGTGATTCCAAGAGTGTACTTCAAGATGTGTAAAATGTTTGTAACTCAGTGCATTAACTTGTATTTTGGAAATGTGTTTTTAATGTGTTTATCTTTGTGTCGTGTTCATGCACCTCTGACCTTCTGTTGTGCTGCTTCTCAGATCAAAACATTCTTCGAAGAGCATATCCACGTAGATGAGGAGATCAGGTTCGTCACCGAGGGTTCCGGGTACTTTGATGTACGGGACAAAGAAGACAAGTGGATCAGGATTGAGGTCATAGCCGGCGACTTGCTAATTTTGCCAGCGGGTATTTACCATCGTTTCACTCTGGATGCTAAGGTGGGTAGCAGGAGGGCAGGTGGCAAGGATCACACCTACCAGGATCACTCAGTGGATCCCTGTAGCTAGCCATTCTGTTCAGCTCCATGTGCATCAGGTTCCGGAGCTGCCCAGAGTAGCAAGCTACAGGGAGCAACCGAGCTCCCGCCAGAAAGTGGCATTACATTACATTAAGTGATGGGGTTTATCATCTAACAGTATACAGTATAAGTGTGTGTGTGTGTGTGTGTGTGTATATATATATATATACAGTATATAAATATTATATATATATATATATATATATATATATATATATATATATATATATATATGTCGTACCTAGTAGCCAGAACGCACTTCTATGCCTACTATGCAAGGCCCGATTTGCCTAATAAGCCAAATTTTCATGAATTAATGGTTTTTCGACTACCTAACCTAACCTAACCTAACTTTTTCGGCTACCTAACCTAACCTAACCTATAAAAATAGGTTAGGTTAGGTTAGGTAGGGTTGGTTAGGTTCGATCATATATCTACGTTAATTTTAACTCCAATAAAAAAAAATTGATCTCATACATAATGAAATGGGTAGCTTTATCATTTCATAAGAAAAAAAATAGAGAAAATATATTAATTCAGGAAAAATTGGCTTATTAGGCAAATCGGGCCTTGTATTGTAGGCTGAGAAGTGCGTTCTGGCTACTAGGTACGACATATATATATATATATATATATATATATATATATGTCGTACCTAGTAGCCACAACGCACTTCTCTGCCTACTATTCAAGGCCCGATTTGCCTAGTAAGCCAAGTTTTTATGAATTATTTGTTTTTCGACTACCTAACCTACCTAACCTAACCTAACCTAACTTTTTCGGCTACCTAACCTAACCTAACCTATAAAGATAGGTTAGGTTAGGTTAGGTAGGGTTGGTTAGGTTCGGTCATATATCTACGTTAATTTTAACTCCAATAAAAAAAAATTGACCTCATGCATAATGAAATGGGTAGCTTTATCATTTCATAAGAAAAAAAATTGATAAAATATATTAATTCAGGAAAACTTGGCTTATTAGGTAAATCGGGCCATGCATAGTAGGCCGAGAAGTGCGTTCTGGCTACTAGGTACGACATATATATATATATATATATATATATATATATATATTATATATATATATATATATATATAAATATAATATATATATATATATATATATATATATATATATATATATATATATATATATATATATATATATATATATATATATATATATATATATATATAAGGCACAACTCTCCTAAACACGAGAGTGAAGTATACAACTTTAGAACACTTTCCCACCAGGAGACTCGAACCCTAGCCAGCACAGAAGCCTTCCAGCAACTGGCATAACAGGTACGCCTTAACCCGCTCCACCACCTGCTCAGACCCTTAAAAGAGATGGTAATTTCGGAGTATTTAAATACCACAAAGATCACCACCTCCCAAGAGCACTAGAGCAAGTGAGGGGTCATTTATACGTTTATTTCATCAAGTCCCTGTTAATATGGGAGAACACTGTGTCTATGAACTTAAGGCACAACTCTCCTAAACACGAGAGTGAAGTATACAACTTTAGAGCACTTTCCCACCAGGAGACTCGAACCCTAGCCAGCACAGAAGCCTTCCAGCAACTGGCATAACAGGTACGCCTTAACCCGCTCCACCACCTGCTCAGACCCTTAAAAGAGATGGTAATTTCGGAGTATTTAAATACCACAAAGATCACCACCTCCCAAGAGCACTAGAGCAAGTGAGGGGTCATTTATACGTTTATTTCATCAAGTCCCTGTTAATATGGGAGAACACTGTGTCTATGAACTTAAGGCACAACTCTCCTAAACACGAGAGTGAAGTATACAACTTTAGAGCACTTTCCCACCAGGAGACTCGAACCCTAGCCAGCACAGAAGCCTTCCAGCAACTGGCATAACAGGTACGCCTTAACCCGCTCCACCACCTGCTCAGACCCTTAAAAGAGATGGTAATTTCGGAGTATTTAAATACCACAAAGATCACCACCTCCCAAGAGCACTAGAGCAAGTGAGGGGTCATTTATACGTTTATTTCATCAAGTCCCTGTTAATATGGGAGAACACTGTGTCTATGAACTTAAGGCACAACTCTCCTAAACACGAGAGTGAAGTATACAACTTTAGAACACTTTCCCACCAGGAGACTCGAACCCTAGCCAGCACAGAAGCCTTCCAGCAACTGGCATAACAGGTACGCCTTAACCCGCTCCACCACCTGCTCAGACCCTTAAAAGAGATGGTAATTTCGGAGTATTTAAATACCACAAAGATCACCACCTCCCAAGAGCACTAGAGCAAGTGAGGGGTCATTTATACGTTTATTTCATCAAGTCCCTGTTAATATGGGAGAACACTGTGTCTATGAACTTAAGGCACAACTCTCCTAAACACGAGAGTGAAGTATACAACTTTAGAACACTTTCCCACCAGGAAATATATATATATATATATATATATATATATATATATATATATATATATATATATATATATATATATATATATATATATATATATATATATATATATATATATATATATATCTTAAAAGCTATACATCTTTACATATAATATTATAAATAAAATATTGTTATTATTATGTCAGATTAATGTGGCTACTGACTAATTCATGTCAATAAACTAATGTATTAAATTGCCCAAACGTAACCTAATCAAGCGCTTATGAATTAAAAATTCTACTTCATGCCAATTTTGCGAGCTGTTATGATTTTTAGTGCATTAGTTATTGGCCTTAGGGGATTTATACGTCAAAATTTGATGTACAATTTGAGAGGACGATTGCTTCCCAAGTATCTAGTAGGTTCCGTACAGTCAAGCAAGCTTAATATATAGGTTCCATAAGGTATTTTGCAGCTCAGCATGGTGATATAAATGACTTGACTGCGTTCTATGACAGAATCTATCCAGTTAAAAGAAATGTAAGCTTTCCCCCCTGCTAATGGTGGGATCTCTGGATGTGCCTATTAACCAATCAAAAGTGTAAACATGCTACACTTCATCACTACCAACAAGGGCAAGTAGGCCAGCGCAGCACTGTGCCTTACTTAAGGATATACACTTATCCTTAAGTAGTGCAAGGGAGGATATACTTAAGGTTATACGGGTATTGCATAAAGTTATACTCTACTATACACTTATTATACTGCGCTCTTGACCAAACAGATAATTTTGTATAGAGATCTTTTGGAGTCAGCATCCATCATTCACTGAAAGTTGCACAACAAGTGGGAGTGCAGTGAAAATACTAATCAAACCCAAAGGTACACTCAAGTGTACCTTTGACTTAAACCTTTGGGCTGCTAAGCTATTAAGGAAAAGAAGATAGTTATTAACTGTATAAATCCCTGGTGTGCCTCCACCTGGATTACTGTATACAAGCATGGAGATCTCATTTTCAGAAGGACATAGGTGCTTTGGAAAAATTCAACACCAGGCACCAAAAATCATTCCAGAAGTAAGTCATCTCTTATACCAGGAATGGTTGAAGGCCTTGGGGCTTACGACACTGCAAACCAGTCATGACACGGCGGATCTCATCTAAACTTTTAAAATACTGAACAGTTGGGAGGATGTTGATCCGGACAAGTTTTTCAACAAGTTAGATATAACACAAACATGGAGCAATGGTTGCAAGTTCAACAAGTCACAATGTAACACAAACAAGGAACAACAGTGACAAGCTCAACAAGCCACAATGTAACACAAACAAGGAACAACAGTGTCAAGCTCAACAAGCCACAATGTAACACAAACAAGGAACAACAGTGACAAGCTCAACAAGCCACAATGTAACACAAACAAGGAACAACAGTGACAAGCTCAACAAGCCACAATGTAACACAAACAAGGAACAACAGTGTCAAGTTCAACAAGCCACAATGTAACACAAACAAGGAACAACAGTGACAAGCTCAACAAGCCACAATGTAACACAAACAAGGAACAACAGTGACAAGCTCAACAAGCCACAATGTAACACAAACAAGGAACAACAGTGACAAGCTCAACAAGCCACAATGTAACACAAACAAGGAACAACAGTGACAAGCTCAATAAGTCACAATGCAGGACTGAAAACAGGAGATACTTTTTCACCCACAGGGTTATTAACCCATGAAGTCACCTACCCACTGAAGCCATAAATGCCAAAATGCTGTTGAATTTTAAATTCCAGCTTGAATAAAATCACCAGGATAAATAATAATAATAATAATAATAAAGGGGAACTTTGTGATGCTGCCGGCTTCTTGTCCTCATCGGGGGCCACTAAAGTGTTACAGGCCTTCAGGTAGATTCTGGTAAATCCAAAAGTCCATTGCATCTGACTCTTGCTTGTGTTTTTGCAAATTTTTGACAATTATTGACAGAGCCGATGTCCACTCACAATTAATGCCAGAGTCACATTCCTCCCTGGTCACTGCTTATAGCCAGAGTCCGTCCTGGTCACTGCTTGTACCCAGAATCCGTCCTGGACACTGCCTATAGCCAGAGTCCGTCCGGGTCACTGCTTATAGCCAGAGTCCGTCCTGGTCACTGCTTATAGCCAGAGTCCGTCCTGGTCACTGCTTGTACCCAGAATCCGTCCTGGACACTGCCTATAGCCAGAGTCCGTCCTGGTCACTGCTTATAGCCAGAGTCCGTCCTGGTCACTGCTTATAGCCAGAGTCCGTCCTGGTCACTGCTTATAGCCAGAGTCCGTCCTGGTCACTGCTTATAGCCAGAGTCCGTCCTGGTCACTGCTTATAGGCAGAGTCCGTCCTGGTCACTGCTTATAGCCAGAGTCCGTCCTGGTCACTGCTTATAGCCAGAGTCCGTCCTGGTCACTGCTCCCTTCTCCATCAACCACCCACTGGCATTTTCCCACCATATCGATAATAGAAATGACAGTGTTGATGATTCTGATTAGAATCATTTACGTTTGTGATGGTGTTGATTTTGATGATTTTTATTGTGTTTTTATCTTTCTGTAAGACAAACCCAGGCAACAAAAGAGTTTCTGTAAGCTGCTGTGGAAAGTGACTTTAAGCTGGATGAAATGAGAATATTTGCTACGGTTGGAAGCTGTCTCCCATGCAGCGAAGATCATCAGAATCTTGACGTACGAACCTCAAAGTGATGAGGCACTTTGTATCTCTGTGCACCAAGTAACAAAGTCTTGTATTTTCAGAACTACATCAAGGCTATGAGACTGTTTGTTGGCGAGCCCATCTGGACGCCATACAATCGCCCCGCTGACGACATGGAGGCCCGCAAGACCTACGTCGTCGAGCAAAAGAAAGGATTTGCGGCGAAGTAAATCACAACCACCAGACGAAAACTTCAAGTATCATTAGCAATTGAAAAGGATTTTCTGTGAGGGGTCCTTGAATGGCCTCGTTGACTGTTGTTAATTGTTTCAAAGCTATATACATTTAATAATTGTTGACCTCTAAGAGTATAACACAAGCAGGATTTAAAATTATTTTTGACATTGAGATTTTTATACAGCAGATGGCTCAGTGTATCTTTAATACACTCCATAATTATTGTTTATATCTCGTTTAAATGTTGATCGTCTTGTTGGAAATACTATAAATTATATGCATTTTAAAATGTTAGCTTGTTGAATTTTTATCAATAAATTTTATATATATGTTATTGGATATTTGCCGTGCAGTGTGCTGCTGTTAAGATGGACATCACCAGTTGTGTAATGGTGTATGTCTTCAATTGTGTAGTGGTGGACATTGCCATGGGTGTAGTTGTGTATATCCCCTGTTGTGTAGTGATGGACATTCCAGTTGTGTAGCCAGCCCGTTCTCCTAAAATTTCCCAACGCAGAGAAAACGGTAAATTTAATGTGTCCTCTCCTAACATACCAGAGGACCCAAAAACAGAAAACGGAACAGTACGTCACTTTTGCCACCTGCTTTCATATTCTCGTACAACAATTTTTGACCTTATATGGGCGACGTTCTTTGTAGGATGACATATTGGCGTAGTTGTGTACATCTCGTGTTGTGTAGTGTACATTGCTAGTTGTGTAGTGGTGTACATCCTGATTTGTGTATACTATATCTGTAGTGGTGCAGATCTGCGGTTCTATAGTACTATTTGATTTACAGTTACATAGTAATATAGATGTATTGTAGTTCTGTAGCTCGCAGTTATGTAGTAATATAGATGTACTGTAGTTCTGTAGCCCTGCAGTTATGTAGTAATATAGATGTATTGTAGTTCTGTAGCCCTGCAGTTATGTAGTAATATAGATGTATTGTAGTTCTGTAGCCCTGCAGTTATGTAGTAAAATAGATGTACTGTAGTTCTGTAGCCCTGCAGTGTTGTGATGCAATATCACTATTACTTGTTGAATGGTTTGAGACTGATGCTATTTTGACATGATTGAAATTTTTCTATGTGCTGTTGTATTGTGTATGCTGTTGTATTCTCTTTGTTGCTGCATTGTTTCTATATGTGTTATATTACTATAGATGTAGTGAATCTATCTTGAGCTGCTGCTACTCATGAGGAAACGATTTGGAGCAATGTGGGGATTTGAAGCAGCGTTTTAGTGTCTTCCAATGATTTGTGGGGATTGGTATACACACAGATGATAGTGTATACCAAGGAAACTTATTATATGGGTGTAAAGCTAATCGTTTTGGGGCTGGGATGGTTTGGGAAGTCACAGCGTTGATAAGGTGATGTCATTAGGCAGCTTGTGGATATTTAAGTGACTAAATTTGCAGCTACATGTGTGTGATAAAAGTTATAGATGTCTAACCTAATTGACTTATTAATTGATGAAGATTAAGCCACCCAAGAGGTGGCACGGGCATGAGTAGCCCATAAATGGTAGATGTTTGGAGTGAATGTGATCTTGGGTCGTAAATAGTCTACGTTGAGACTGCTATGAAATTTTGCATTACAGTTATTTTGTAAGAGCCTGATTCATATATTATAAAGCTACTCTGAATGTGTTGTCAGCATTTAGAATGTTTAGGAAGTGAAAAATGCACTTATTAACAACTTCACACGCATACATTCAGTATAAATTTCATGCATGATGGTTTAAAATACTGCACACATTTCTTAATTACCGTACTATTGAAATATCAGATGGCAGAACACGTCAATATGGATGGATGGTTGGATACTGATCAACACATTACACTATTTAAAGTATGTTATTTACAGGGCAACATGGTTTTCTGAGCCAGAGATGTTTTAGTTTGTTCCGCAGTCATTTCTATAAGTGCCTCTTAGTATTTCCACACACTATAACACTGGAGGTGATAAATTTTGGGGAGAATTGAACAGACTCTTGGAGTCACTCTGGGTCACTCTCCTCTCTACCTTTAGGGTTTGGATTAGAATCTGGCTCTCTACGAGACGCGGGGAAGTTTGGGGACAAACCCGAAACTGGAGATAAAGTGCATCAGAACAAGCAACTGCTTGTATGAAATTGGTTGTCCTGAGGAAAGGAAAGCAATTATTGACATGGGGTGAACATCCCGGCCCTGAAACACCCAGTTGCCACATACTGACAGCTCAGGGCGAGCAGGGTATCTTTGGTACACCCAAGTGGGAGAGGTTTCTTCTTCTTTGGAGTTTAGGTGTTCTCGGTGCAGTTGTGAGTCAATGTTGGCTCTGTGGCTGCGAACTTCTCGTCTTCTGCCTCGTGTTCTGCCATTTGCAGCAGTGGATACTCATGCGAGATGCATGTTTGAATTTCTGTGTAGCTCGCTGTACCTGCCTGCTGACTGTTTTTAATTCTCTTCTTGTGTCTGCTTGATCACTTTGCTTCCTCTTTGCTACCCCTCGAATGCTTCTTCAGTGGTTTATTCTCTGGGCCATGTCTGGCTGAAGGTGCTATACAATATTTTCTGGTGGACATCCATTTGCTACAGTTAGGACCATGTGATGCATGACGCAGAGCTTTCTCACCCCTCAAGGCTTGTATGACAGACGTGTTCAGGCTTCATAAGCTGAAATTTTGGAGGATCTACAAACTCCAGTTTATATACTGTGCTTGAGTGTAATGTATAACCATAGGAAAGGCTTAAGGGGTGTACTGTGAACGCCTGTTGATGTGTGCAGCTCTACTCCTGTACTGTTTTTCTTAATGTTCTGCAAACATTGTGACGAAGTCTAATAATTTACTGTACAACAGTGTTCTTGTAGGCAGAAGTTAGGTACAGTGTTTTCTATCTTATTTTTATACCTTTGTACTGGTGTTTGGTGGGGAAGTGTGAATAGAATAGAATATATTTGTGATAAACTCCATATAAACAATCCCAGTGGGCACAATAACCCGGTGTAATGCTGAATCAATGTTAAATTAACATTGATAATGTTAAATTAATGTTGATAGTGATGCTACTGTATCAATGTTAATTCAGTGTTAAAATCTCATTAAATTAATGTTGATAATGCTGATTTAATGTTGAATTAACATTACACTGGGTTATTGTGTCCACTGGGATATAAACGTGCAGAAAATGTTAACCTGGTCTTCTTTTTTGTACTAAAGGATATACAAATGTTGAACTTGGAATTTATTAAAATAATTAGACATTCCCTCTTTTGTATTGATATTGCTAAATAAATGTTGGAAAAATATGTTTTATATATATTCCTTGAGCATTTCTTGAGGTAACAGAATGGTAGATTCACCCTCGACAAAACGTTATGCAACGGAGGCCAGAGCAGACCAGCTTCTACTTGCCGCAGAACCACCAACTATGACCACTTGTGCTGCTCCAGATATAGTCCTCCTCCATACTTCCAGTACAGGGAATGTGAGGGAACTATGAGGGGAAGCGCCAAGGTGTTACGACTACATAGCAAGGAACGGTGTCCAAACTCTTGGACACCAATTTCGGGACTGAACGCCGACCTTCTCCAGTACAACAAATCACAATACAAGCTCTGATTAGAAGCCATGGAAAGGATTGGAACCTGCACACACTGTACTGCCAGGCATGTGCTGAGTGGTTCAGGAACTCACTCCCTAGTGAATTGAAAAGCTGTCAAACTTTTGCCTCATTTAAAAACAAAGCCAAAAAGTACCTAATTTCATCTTCGTTGTTTCCTACACTGAGCTTTAAATTTGCTCTGTACCTAGTGTTACCCAATCTCCCAATCCTTATGTACTTAACCCAAACAACTTTATCATTGTGTTCATTGCTGTCTTCTTTTATGTGCTAGCCATATGCTGTATTGTGCCTGCTAAGTTTTGTTAAACTACCATTCAAGCTGTCATTGCAATCACTCTGAGCTACCTATGTGCTTTAATATACCTACAACTTTCTCTCATCTTTTATTGTTTTTCTTGCTTTCTGTTATCATTTTTTATCAATTTTGCAAGTATTTACATACTTAAAATTTTCTTAGATTAAGGACCTGCTCGAAACGCTGCGCGTACTAGTGGCTTTACAAGAATGTAAATACTGTACTATATATCCTCACAATCCCAATGTACCTTCTTGTATATATATAAATAAATAAGTAAATAAATAAATAAATAAACCAAAGTGGATAGGGACCAAACTTTTCCTTTATATTTCAACATGACTTGTATTTCAGTCCGCCCTCACACTCCATCCACGTAGAAATTATTGAACAAAATATTATATTTATTGTTTTAATTAAATATTAATCTTACCTTTTTATAAATAAATTAATTATATAATATTAAAATATATATAATAATTAAAGAAAAAGGTAATATTCTATTAATTTCTTTTAGGCTTCATATAATAATTTATTTTAACATAAAAAGTAAGAATTATTTTAGGTAATTTCTTTATAGAATTAAAACCTAACATCATATATCTGGTAATAATTTTTAGTTTTTATAAGGTAATAAAGAATTACCTACAGTTATTACTTCTTAACAAAAGTAATATACTGCTACTGTATTCTATATGAAGGATTACAGAATAGATCAGGAACTAGCTAATGTTTACTAGCAAACTCTGGGTAGTTTAGTCTGTAAGCCTGAGTGGTAGTGGATCCCATACCCATCATTCTGAGTGGTAGTGGATCCCATACCCATCATTCTGAGTGGTAGTGGATCCCATACCCATCATTCTGAGTGGTAGTGGATCCCATACCCATCATTCTGAGTGGTAGTGGATCCCATACCCATCATTCTGAGTGGTAGTGGATCCCATACCCATCATTCTGAGTGGTAGTGGATCCCATACCCATCATTCTGAGTGGTAGTGGATCCCATACCCATCATTCTGAGTGGTAGTGGATCCCATACCCATCATTCTGAGTGGTAGTGGATCCCATACCCATCATTCTGAGTGGTAGTGGATCCCATACCCATCATTCTGAGTGGTAGTGGATCCCATACCCATCATTCTGAGTGGTAGTGGATCCCATACCCATCATTCTGAGTGGTAGTGGATCCCATACCCATCATTCTGAGTGGTAGTGGATCCCATACCCATCATTCTGAGTGGTAGTGGATCCCATACCCATCATTCTGAGTGGTAGTGGATCCCATACCCATCATTCTGAGTGGTAGTGGATCCCATACCCATCATTCTGAGTGGTAGTGGATCCCATACCCATCATTCTGAGTGGTAGTGGATCCCATACCCATCATTCTGAGTGGTAGTGGATCCCATACCCATCATTCTGAGTGGTAGTGGATCCCATACCCATCATTCTGAGTGGTAGTGGATCCCATACCCATCATTCTGAGTGGTAGTGGATCCCATACCCATCATTCTGAGTGGTAGTGGATCCCATACCCATCATTCTGAGTGGTAGTGGATCCCATACCCATCATTCTGAGTGGTAGTGGATCCCATACCCATCATTCTGAGTGGTAGTGGATCCCATACCCATCATTCTGAGTGGTAGTGGATCCCATACCCATCATTCTGAGTGGTAGTGGATCCCATACCCATCATTCTGAGTGGTAGTGGATCCCATACCCATCATTCTGAGTGGTAGTGGATCCCATACCCATCATTCTGAGTGGTAGTGGATCACACATCCATCATTCTGAGTGGTAGTGGATCCCATACCCATCATTCTGAGTGGTAGTGGATCCCACACCCATCATTCTGAGTGGTAGTGGATCCCATACCCATCATTCTGAGTGGTAGTGGATCCCACACCCATCATTCTGAGTGGTAGTGGATCCCATACCCATCATTCTGAGTGGTAGTGGATCCCACACCCATCATTCTGAGTGGTAGTGGATCCCATACCCATCATTCTGAGTGGTAGTGGATCCCACACCCATCATTCTGAGTGGTAGTGGATCCCATACCCATCATTCTGAGTGGTAGTGGATCCCACACCCATCATTCTGAGTGGTAGTGGATCCCATACCCATCATTCTGAGTGGTAGTGGATCCCATACCCATCATTCTGAGTGGTAGTGGATCACACATCCATCATTCTGAGTGGTAGTGGATCACATACCCATCATTCTGAGTGGTAGTGGATCCCACACCCATCATTCTGAGTGGTAGTGGATCCCATACCCATCATTCTGAGTGGTAGTGGATCCCATACCCATCATTCTGAGTGGTAGTGGATCCCATACCCATCATTCTGAGTGGTAGTGGATCACACATCCATCATTCTGAGTGGTAGTGGATCCCATACCCATCATTCTGAGTGGTAGTGGATCCCATACCCATCATTCTGAGTGGTAGTGGATCACACATCCATCATTCTGAGTGGTAGTGGATCACATACCCATCATTCTGAGTGGTAGTGGATCACACATCCATCATTCTGAGTGGTAGTGGATCACATACCCATCATTCTGAGTGGTAGTGGATCACACATCCATCATTCTGAGTGGCAGTGGATCACATACCCATCATTCTGAGTGGTAGTGGATCACAAACCCATTCAATATCCATCCCGTCTTGAGTACTGCTCAGTACTCACTTCCCCCTTCAGAGCAGGAGAGATTGCTGAAATAGAGGGAATACAGAGAACATATATACGGCACGCATAGACGCAATAAAGCACCTAAACACACATAAAGCTACCTAAACACATTCTAAATATATCAAAAAAAGTTAAAAAAACTGTTGGCATTCTTTCTAAGATCAGATATTATGCACCTCGCCCTGCCCTGGTGACTCTCTATTACTCCCTCATCTATCCATATCTCAACTATGGTATTTGTGCTTGGGGTTCTACTACCCAAAATCATTTACGTCCTCTAATTACCCAACACAAAGCTGCTATTAGGACAATATCCAACTCTGGCCCCAGACATCACTCGGTACCCTTACTCAAATCTCTGAATATGTTAGATATTAAGTCACTGCACATTCTCTCTTGTGTATTATACATATATAAAACGCTAAACTATAATGCCAATCCTGACCTCAAAAGCTTCATTGAAGGTTGTAACAGAACCCATGAGCACCACACCAGAAATAAATACAGTTTTGATATTCCTTGAGTACGACTTAATCAAACCAGAAATGCTCTACAAATCAAGGGACCCAGAATGTGGAATGACCTTCCCAACCATGTTAAAGACTGTACCTCTCTCAACCAGTTTAAGTTAAAAACTAAACACTACCTAATAAATTCCCTGTAACCTACCTCACTCCTCTATTGTCAACCCATGTCTGTTATTTTTTTTTAATCAACACTGTTTGTCAACCTATTGTATTTGTGCTGCTTTTTCAGTCATGTTCCCCCCTTTTTTTATCTTTATTTGTATTTGTTCTCAACACATTTTATTCTTTATGCTCAATTAGTATTAAGTTCTAGATATTAATGTTTTTCCTGCCCGAAACGCATTGCGTAATAGTGGCTTTAGGAATTGTATGTACTAGCTCTATCTATATATTGATCCATTAATGTAACATCACTTGTATGTATGTATGTACCTTACCTGAATAAACATATTTATTTATTTATTTATTTATTATTTATTGGATGACCCATAGACGTGCGGTTCTTCCTGCATAATAGAATGATGATAGATGGAGTAACTGGCGTGAATTTCACTTTGCCTCAAGTCTTCGAAATTTAGTTGATGTTCCTGGGATATTGCTGCCCTCAGGCTGCTCAAAGGCAGTCCAAGTTGGTAATCAATTCCCTCTTTACGAGCAAAAGAATTTTATTCTAACTCTTCAGTTAAAGAAAACGCAATGTTGTTATTGATGGGAAACAAATGTATACCCGAGAGTTAGGCGCCTGTTCTTCCCTAGTTGTGCTTGCTGGGGTTGAGCTCTGGCTCTTTGGTCCCGCCTCTCAACTGTCAATCAACTGGTGTACAGGTTCCTGAGCCTATTGGGCTCTATCACATCTACATTATAAACTGTGTATGGAGTCAGCCTCCACCACATCACTGCCTAATGCATTCCACCTGTTAACTACTCCCACACTGATAACGTTCCTTCTAATTTATATGTTGACTGCATTCTGGCGATGGTCGAGAGTTAGTCTTATTCTTTTATATTTAGCGGATATGAATTTATATGACTATATAAAGGTATCCGGGATTGATATTATCTAAACAAATATACTTTTGTCTACCCTCAGTTATCTGGCGCCGGTTTTCTATTTTAATTTATATTCTATTATTCTTTCTATATTTTTGCATCTTTATCGTATTTTTATGAGAAGTTATAAATTAAAGTAATACAATAAAATTATATTAAAAGTAAATTATGGCATCAAAGCTTATGCCTTTAAGTAAATTAATTTTTTATTGTATAGAATACTTTTTATTGAATATATTTTACATTCTTATGGAGTTGACAAGGAAATCATTAACACTTAATTTTAATGTAAAGTTATTTATTCTTGAATTTAATTTTATTTTTACTGTCCATTTATAAGGACATAATATCTTGTTAAGTATTTACTTTCCATAAGATGGGTTTGTGATCCACTACCACTCAGAATGATGGTGTATAATCCACTACCACTCAGAATGATGGTGTATAATCCACTACCACTCAGAATGATGGTGTATAATCCACTACCACTCAGAATGATGGTGTATAATCCACTACCACTCAGAATGATGGTGTATAATCCACTACCACTCAGAATGATGGTGCATAATCCACTACCACTCAGAATGATGGTGTATAATCCACTACCACTCAGAATGATGGTGCATAATCCACTACCACTCAGAATGATGGTGTATAATCCACTACCACTCAGAATGATGGTGTATAATGCACTACCACTCAGAATGATGGGACAGGTGCAGGAAGCCCTGAGAGCCATCATCTCTACCGGCCTAGACAGGGACAGGGAGCCTGCGGCTTGACAAGGCCTCTACAACTTATCACCAACGAACAAAATCACCGGAGGAGTAATTATCTGTGACTCAAAGTCAGTTCTTCGAGTACTTGAACACCCAACATGCAGAATACACTTTGAATGTTATAACATTCATTATCAACAACATTATTAATTCAAAGAGTAAGAGTTACAGTCTCATGTGTATGGCTCCCGTCTCCCAGGTCCAGCATGATGACACACACAAGGCAGCTAAACTGCTTGTGATAACCCTCAAGTGGAGGTGGATAGGGGCATCAGTCTCTGCTGTGAAAGACGCAATATTTCAGGACATTAGGGAAGACAGAAGAGCAGTCACTGACACACTAACGGGCTGAAAGCTAGAGTATAAAGAGCTATGACATGTTTAGAACCAAGAATTATATGTGCGGGCAGCGTCAAGCATCCACTAGACAATGTGACATTGTTACTCACAGAATTAGGCTGAGATAACTATGGCAGGGAATTAATCCCACAATGGTGAACATTCCAGTTGTAAACTATGTGAACAAGAGCTGGGACATACTCCCCAACACTATATCTCTGATTGTCCTGTTATAACTGACTTCCGACCTAATGGTATGAGGTAGTTTGAGCTCTGTAATTACTTCATACACTCAGGAATATTGGAAAGTATTCCTGTGTTGTGCCCAGAGTTTGCTAGTGCAGCCTGGTAAGTATTAGCTAGTTTCTGATCTATACTGTAATCCTTTACACACAATTCAGTAGCAGCACATAATCTTATTATTAAGAATCTATAATTGTAGGTAATGTAAAATTACCTTTTAAAAATTATTCTATTACGAACAAATTGATGTTCTACTATAATGCTTTTAAAGGTATTATGTAAAATATTCCTTACTTTTCAGGATGTCAGAAATTAATATATAAAATCTCAAAAGATTTAAAATAATATTTCTTTTTTTTTCAACATCAAAAATACTTTAATATTATATAATTAATTTATTTAAGAAAAAATAGATAAACATTTAAAAAAGCAATAAATAATATGTTTTGTTAAATAATTTTCTTACGGATGGTGTTTGAGGGCGGACTGAAATAAATACAAGACATGTTGAACTATAGCGGTAAAGTTTGGTGCCTAATCCACTTTGGTTTATGCTGCATTGGGCATGATGTATATAAGAGCCGGCTATATTGTGTATGAGAGCCGGCTGTATTGTGTATGACAGCCTATTCGACAAGATGGCGCCTGTGACGAGTAGAGACAGGCCAACTAAAGGATGATTGCCTGAGTCCCTAACGTGACAAGACCAATCTGTACAAAGATTAGAGTCCCTAACATGACTGCAGGTTATTTACATGAGAGAACATGACATTGAGGTTATTTGGCCGAAACGCTGTGCGTATTAGTGGCTTTAGGTATTGTATGTGTAGCGTCTTGGGCTACTCGCTACATATGTACTAGCTCTATCTATAAACCCAACATTATGTTAGTAACTCATCATCTATGGATGTACGATTACCTGAATAAAAAAAATGATTTTGATTTGATCTTGACTGCAGACTTAACACCTTTGTGTTCTTTAGTCTGTCATTCAATGTACGGCCAGATTCACCTGAGTATCGGAGAGGACAAGACATTCAGGAAGTATAACACCAGCAACATTGAAAGCTGGAGGAACCCCATACAAAACTCATACATCTTTCCTCGAGTAATGGCGGCTTTGTTTACATTTATTAAACAGTTTTCAAGCCTGCCATTACATGCTTACCTCAATGGTTACGGGGGAGTGATGTCATGCCTGGTATCCTTGTTGTACCAGTTGCCTTGTGGCTTATATTCTAACGTTTAAATTCGCTGTCGAATCTGGCCATAAAGTTGTGGATGGAGGTGGCTTCCACAACTTATTCCAGTGCATTCCACTTGTTGGCCTCCTGTACAAATTACTAGTATTTTCTTCTATTTCTTTGGCTCATTTGTAGTTCCAGCTTCCACCCGTGTCCTCTTGTGGTACTTTCTTTCAACTTAAAGAGGCTGTGCTTGACAAAGAGCCCAGTTTATAATGCCACAAAGTTCAGTATAGTTCATTTATTATGCCCCCCATACCCATCTTGTGGGTGGTAGTGGAAAGGGTTACAAAGGCACATAATGGGCTCAGGGACTGAACCCCACAATTCATTAGGTAAGCAAGTTACAATGTTGATGAGCTAGTTACAAAATTCAGTATAAGTCGTTACATCAACAATGGGTTCGAGATCGACCACAATTACAGTTTCTAAATTAAGCAACTGACATATGTGGAGAGCTAATGTCACAATTGATATGTTTGTCCTGCACACCGCCCCCCATCCAGTGGGAAGCGGTGGATAGGTTACAATCACTCTTAGCTACTACCTACACTTAGCAAACTGGGGATATTTGGCTAAAATTTCTGGTAGCAGATCATTTTGAATGAAATATTGACACATCGCTGAAACATTGGTTATAGAATTGTCTCTAAATTCACGTATCTTTTCGCACTCCATCACATAGTGACGGAGGGTGTGCGAATAATTTTGTTGACACAGTTTACATATGGTCAGGTCTACGTCGGCAGATAATGAGAATTCCCAGAGATACTTGTAACCGAGTCTAAGCCGAGCAGTAGTAACATCTAGAAGTCTGCTGATTTTATTGGATGATCCATAGATGTGTGGCTCCTCTTGCATGATAGTATGATGATAGATGGAATTACTGGTGTCAATTTCACTTTGCCTCAGATCTACAAGATCTTGTTGAAGTTCTCGGTGTACTGCTGCTCTCAGATTGCTCATTGACAATCCAAGGTTACACTCAACGGCTCCTTTAAAGGCAGATTCTTTGGTTAACTTATCAGCTCTATCATGCACTCGGAGGCCAACATGAGATGAAGACCACATGAAATGGACTCTGTTACCATCCTTAATAATTTTGTTGTATATGTGTCTAGCTTCGGACACAAGCATGTTACAGTTATGTCTTAAAGAGTTGAGAGCATTTAAGGATGATAAGGAGTCACTTACAATTAATGTATCAAGTTTGGAGACTTGTACACATTTCAGTGCAAGGATCAAGGCAAATAGTTCAGTCTGAAGGGTAGAGGCCCAGTTGTTTATACGGACTCCCCACTCAAAGTACAAGCCATCACCCACTGTCAGAACAATTGCACTTCCAGCTGCACCCGTGGTGCGGTGTAGGGAACCATCAGTGTATATGATTTGAGAGAGAGAATGCTCTGTGGACAGAGCATCAATATGGCTTAAGGCGTTGAGCTTTGCCTCAAGACGAAGCTTGGGCTGATCTCTAATTTGCTTCTTGGGTGGAAAGGGAGGGATTAAAACTGGAAAGGGTGTAACCTCCCACGGTGCAGGAAAGTGCCGTTGTTGTTTCTCTTGGTACAAATTATAAGCCTAATGCATTTTGAGATCATTCCCAGTGTTAGTTATCCATCTGGAACAATGCTGACCTTCAATAAGGTAATTCTGGAGGGCTTCTGTGCAAGAGTTGGGATGAGTTAGAATAAGCATTTTTAAACCTAGTGCAGGCTGGTATATATTAGCTAGTTTCTGATCTACACTGTAATCCTTTAAACAGAATCTAGTAGCAGCACATGCTGTGAATATATAATATTATAAAGAATTGTAGGTAATTTAATATTACCTTTTAAAAATTATTCTATTACGAAAACATTGATGTTTTCTTGTGCAGCGTTCAAAGGAATTATCTAAAATATTTCTTACTTTTTATAAAATTATACTTTAATATATAAAATATCAAAAAAATTAAAAGAATTTTTATTTTTTGTTTTAATATTATATATATTTTAATATTGCATAATTAATTTATTAAAAAATGAGATTACTATTTGAATAAACAATAAATATAATGTTTTGATAAATAATTAATACTCGGATGGTGTTTGAGGGCGGACTGAAATACAAGACATGTTGAACTATAGAGGTAAAGTTTGGTGCACAATCCACTTTCGTTTATACTGTATTGGGTATGATGTATATAAGAGCCGGCTATATTGTGTATGAGAGCCGGCCATGTTAGGGATGTTGTGTATGACAGCCTATTCGACATGACGGCGTCTGTGACGAGTAGAGACAGGCCAACTAAAGGATGATTACCTGAGTCCTTAACGTGACAAGACCAATCTGTACAAAGATTAGAGTCTCTAACATGACTGCAGGTTATTTACATGAGAGAACATGACATTGAGGTTATTTGGCCGAAACGCTGTGCGTATTAGTGGCTTTAGGTATTGTATGTGTAGCGTCTTGGGCTACTCGCTACACATGTACTAGCTCTATCTATAAACCCAACATTATGTTAGTTTATTTATTTATTTATTTATGCATATACAAGAATGTACATAAGGAATGTGAGGATACAAATATGGTAATTACAGTCTTGTAAAGCCACTAGCACGCGCAGCGTTTCGGGCAGAGTAACTCATCATCTATGGATGTACGATTACCTGAATAAAAATTTTGATTTTGATTTGATTTTGACTGCAGACTAAACACCTTTGTGTTCTTTAGTCTGTCATTCAGTGTACGGCCAGATTCACCTGAGTATCGGAGAGGACAAGACATTCAGGAAGTAAACACCAGCAACATTGAAAGCTGGAGGAACCGCTGCGAAACTTAAACATCTTTCCTCGGGTAATGGCGGCTTGGTTTACATTTATTAAACAGTTTTCAAGCCTGCCATTACATGCTTACCTCAATGGTTACGGGGGAGTGATGTCATGCCTGGTATCCTTGTTGTACCAGTTGCCTTGTGGCTTATATTCTAATGTTCAAATTCGTTTTCGAATCTGGCCATAAAGTTGTGGATGGAGGTGGCTTCCACAACTTCTTCTCCTTCAAGTATTTCCTTACATTCCTTTGGCTCATTTGTGTTTCCAGCTTCCATCTGTGGTACTTCCATCTCTTGTGGTACTTTCTTTCAACTTCAAGAAGCTGTGCTTGACCAGGAGTCCAGTTTATAATGCCACAAAGGCCATTCCTAAAGCCAAGGAAGAATCAACTTGTCTTTTTACCGAAATGTAAAAGAAAAATGAGGTTATCTTGAGATTATATCAGGGCTTAGCTTCCCCACGGCCCGGTTCTCGATGAGACCTCCTTTTTTGTTACATACCCCCAGGAAGCAGCCCGTAGCCGCTGTCTAATCCCCTGTACCTATCTATTGCTAGGTGAACAGGGACATCAAGGGTGAAAGAAACTCTGCTCAATTTGTTTCCGCATCCACCGGGGATCGAACCCGGAACCTGAGGACTACGAATCCCAAGCGCTGTCCACTCAGCTGTATGGTTAGGTGTGTGGAGGGAATCGTCAGGGAAGGTGGGATTATGGGTGCAGTCTTCACTTGCACATTCAATGAATCGAGTGGAAGATATTCTTGTGCTGTTCCCAGATTTTGCTAGTGTAGGCTAATAGATCAGTTTTACAGTTCTTGTTCTCTCCTGACACCATGTATGACTGGCCGTCCTGTGAGGTGAGGGTGTTGGATGAGCTTGTAGCTGGGTTTTGATCTACACTGTGTGGTCCTTCATACAGGATAGGGAAGCAGCTCGTTGCTGTGTATACCTAAGCTTGTTAAAAAAGAAAAGACATTGTTTGCGAGGAGTCTTGTGAGAAACTGGTAAGAGTAATTATAATATAATACTGCTATGATTCAATGTTTACCTCGTGTGAAAATCATTACGTTGTTGTTTAGTCAGAGTTGATTTGTTTTTTGTGTTGAGGCTGGTATTTTCTCCCCTGATTCCATGTATGACTAACCAGCCTGCAAGATGGGAATATTATAATAATAATAATAATAATTTTTATTTAGGTAAAGGTACATACATAAAGAGATTTTACAAAGTTTGTTGGCTTTATAGATAGAGCTAGTACATACAATGCCTAAAGCCACTATTAGATGAACTTATAGCTAGTTTGTTATCTACACTGTGTAATCTTCCATATACTTGCTGTGTATACCTAAGCTTATTAATACAAAAAATAAATCCTGGCTATTCTTTCTATATGTTAGTCTCCCAGTCATTCTTTCTCATCATTTTAAAAATAAATACTCAAAAATATAAATATTTTTTATTATCTCTTTTTCAAACATTATCTTAATTTAATTAAGACTTATTCAATAATATGAAATTATAGTTAAAATTTTAAAAGAATTTGAATTATCTTCAAAATCTCAAAAATATTTGTATATAATTTTGTTTTCTGGTTATTTTACAGATATATTTGTAATAATTATTGAAAAAGCAGCATTAACATTCAAATAATTTTTCATTATAGAATATTTTTTTGAAGGCAACGCAAATTGCCTATAATAATAAATGATAAGTATAGTTCCTTTACATAATTTCATGCCTTTGTTCATCTAGTCGGAAACGAGTACCGATTGATGAAGATTAAGTCACCCAAGAGGTGGCACGGGCATGAATAGCCCGTAAGTGGTGGCCCTTTTCAGCCATCACCAGTATCAAGAGCTGATACTAGAGATTTGTGGAGGCGCGACTGCACCCTGCGTGACGGGAGATGACTCCCGTCAAAAATGAGTACCAGTGAAGGAACTGTTATGGGGTTGGAGACTGATGATCCCACCTTGTGAAGCTGGAGCTTAGACTCTATATAAGCTTAACGTGTATATATTTACAGGCTTTCTGTCCCCGACAAAACAAGTTCTGAATTAATTTGGGTATTTAGCCCATCACCTCAAAAATCAATTAAAATAAAATAATTTTGTTCTCAAAAAATCATGTTTTATGATTTTTGTTTCATAATCCTATTTTATATTATATATAATTATGTATTATATATAATATATATTACATAATATATATTATATATAATGTATATTATATTATATATATTATATGCAACAATGATCACAAAAACACTGATCCAAGTATGCGGAAAAATCACATTTGAAAAATAGAGAATGTTTAACACGTTTTCGGTTAATTCGCCTTCATCAGAGCAGAGTAGAATGAATCGCTTTCATTCTACTCTGCTCTGATGAAGGCGAATTAACCGAAAACGTGTTAAGCATTCTCTATCTTTCAAATGTGGGTTTTCCGCATATATATATTATATATAATAATAATATACGGGTATATATATAATTAATCCTGTACTCACCTGATAATCATCAATACTGAGAATATCCTTACCTTGTGAAGATTCTACGTCCCCCTGTCTGTTGTATTCATTAATTTATTTATTTATTTATTTATAAAAATTTATTTATAAAAATGCTTTGCCCGAAACGCATCGCGTAATAGTGGCTTTAGGCATTGTATGTACTAGCTCTATCTATATATCAATCCATTAATGTAACATCACTTGTATGTACCTTACCTGAATAAACATATTTATTTATTTATTTGTTATAAAAATAAATAAAATAAAATGTTTATTTAGGTAAGGTACATACATACAATAAATTTTTACAAAGAATGGTTGACTTATAGGTAGAGCTAGTACATACAATGCCTAAAGCCACTATTACGCAAAGCGTTTTGGGCATGATATATATATACAAGAAGGTACATTGAGTTTGTGAGAATACATAGCATAGCATTTACAATCTTGTAAAGCCACTAGTACGCGCAGCGTTTCGGGCAGGTCCTTAATCTAACAGATAATTGTAAGTAGGTAAATTCTAGCAGAATTAATAAAATGATAACAGAATTTCTACTTAGTTAACTCCTTCTGTGAGAGACAGCGAGGGACGTCCAGTTCATACCACAAGACAACACTGTTACCTGCGTCCACACCTGCCACCAGCTCTCGCCACACTGACCATCAACAAAAAAACAATTAATAATAATAATAATTTTTATTTAGGTAAAGGTACATACATAAAGAGATTTTACAAAGTTTGTTGGCTTTATAGATAGAGCTAGTACATACAATGCCTAAAGCCACTATTACGCAAAGCGTTTCGTTAATTAATATAATAGGAAGTTGGCTCATACATCTCGTAGCCTATTGGCAGAATGGATCTTTTGTACACTGTTGACAGACCACACACTAGAAGGTGAAGGGACGACGACGTTTCGGTCCGTCCTGGATCATTCTCATCGACTTGAGAATGGTCCAGGACGGACCGAAACGTCGTCGTCCCTTCACCTTCTATTGTGTGGTCTGGTCACCATACTTCAGCCCCGTTATTGTGACTCATCGCCCTTTTGTACGCTAATATGAAGTGGGCTTTTCCGACATATAAGTTAATACAACTATATATTATAGGTTTATGTATAGTTTGTTCTAGGTAAGGTTAGGTAACGTTTTTTTAGGGAATATTTATTATTCCCTAAATATTCCTATTATTCCCACATGACTTGACACCCAGTTGATAAGTACCCGTCGGCCTTATCGTTTGAGTGTTTGCACGAATGATATGACATTTGTGATCAGATGTATGTTATCACATACGTGTTCTTGTTGCAAGGTTTCAATGGCGGTTTTCGAATCTGTATGTATGATGGCCAAATCCACTCGATAAAACATTTAAATTATTGAGGCAGTTTCATATTTTCATATCTGTATTATCTAGAAAACAAACGAGATAATAACTTATACTCGGGAAATATTAGAGTTCTTAAAATCTGCACATAGAAAGAACACAACGAGACTAGGAGACACAGCAGGAAAGAACACAACGAGACTAGGAGACACAGCAGGAAAGAACACAACGAGACTAGGAGACACAGCAGGAAAGAACACAACGAGACTAGGAGACACAGCAGGAAAGAACACAACGAGACTAGGAGACACAGCAGGAAAGAACACAACGAGACTAGGAGACACAGCAGGAAAGAAGACAACGAGACTAGGAGACACAGCAGGAAAGAACACAATGAGACTAGGAGACACAGCAGGAAAGAACACAACGAGACTAGGAGACACAGCAGGAAAGAACACAACGAGACTAGGAGACACAGCAGGAAAGAACACAACGAGACTAGGAGACACAGCAGGAAAGAACACAACGAGACTAGGAGACACAGCAGGAAAGAACACAACGAGACTAGGAGACACAGCAGGAGAGAACACAACGAGACTAGGAGACACAGCAGGAAAGAACACAACGAGACTAGGAGACACAGCAGGAAAGAAGACAACGAGACTAGGAGACACAGCAGGAAAGAACACAACGAGACTTGGAGACACAGCAGGAAAGAACACAACGAGACTAGGAGACACAGCAGGAAAGAACACAACGAGACTAGGAGACACAGCAGGAAAGAACACAACGAGACTAGGAGACACAGCAGGAAAGAACACAACGAGACTAGGAGACACAGCAGGAAAGAACACAACGAGACTAGGAGACACAGCAGGAAGTGCAAAATAACAATATTTAAGAGCACATGTGTAGTGGTTATGCTGAAACTTTTCAAGACTAAATATATGCGACATAATCAGTTGACCGCTCACAGTGTCCAAAAAAAGAACACTGTTTCCCAAAAACGGTGGGTTTTCTGAGTGGAAGAAAACGTATGTCTGGAAGCTGACTTAAACCGCCCCAAGCTGCGCGCGCATTGACCCGAGGTTATATAAACCGGGACGGAGACGGCGTGGGCCCCTTCCCCAAGCCAGCAGCTGCTCTTACATAAACACCTCCATTGGATATTTGATCAATCAAGTTGTGATTCTTATGTCAGACTGCGACCAGCTGTGTACTCCCCTAGTTGTGCTTGCGGGGGTCGAGCTCTGGCTCTTTGGTCCCGCCTCTGTCAATCAACAGGTGTACAGGTTCCTGAGCCTATTGGGCTCTTATCATATCTACACTTAAAACTGTGTATGGAGTCAGCCTCCACCACATCACTGCCTAATGCATCCCATCTGTTAACTACTCTGACACTGAAAAATTTCTTTCTAACGTCCCTGTGGTTCATTTGGGTACTCTAGTCTCCACCTGTGTTCCCTTGTTCGCGTACCACCCTGTCAAGTCCTCTGAGAATTTTGTAAGTAGTGATCATGTCTCCACTTACTCTCGTCTTCTAGTGTCGTAAGATGCATTTCACGCAGCCTTTCCTCGTAACTCATGCCTCTTAGTTCTGTAGTAGCCTAATAGCATACCTCTGAACTTTTTCCAGCTTCGACTTGAGCTTGACAAGGTACGGGCTCCATGCTGGGGATTCATACTCCAGGATTGGTCTTACATATGTGGTATAAAAGGTTCTGAATGATTCCTTACACAGGTTCCTGAAGGCAGTTCTGATGTTAGCCAGCCTCGCATACGCCGCCGATGTTATTCTTTTGACATGGGCTTAAGGAGACAGGTTTAGTGTGACGTCATCTCCTAGATCTTTCTCTGTCCAATTCATGAAGGACTTCATCTCTTATTTGGTATCTTGCATTTGGCCTCCTGTTTCCACCGCCTAGTTTCATTGCCTCACATATACTCGGGTTGAACCATTCATTCAGTTTGTCTAAACAGGGAGGGTCTGGGAAGGGGGACCTGCAGGATCTGGGATGTGAGGCGGGCTAGGAGAATCTGGTAGGCAGGGGAGTCATGGGGGAGGGGGTTAAGGGAGGGCTGGGGGGGGGGGGGGCAGAAGAGGAGGGAGAGCTTAGGGGGTCGGGGAGAAGGGAGGACTTAGTGGGGGTGATGGTGAGTAACAGCCTGGTTGACCAGACCTGATCATAGTCCGGGCCGCAGGCACAGTGATCCCAGGAACCAACACCGCAGGAACAAGCTCTTAGTAACACTCACTGACAGACAGACAGACACATGTGATTATACCACTTGACAATTTACAACTTGGTCAATACGTCTTTTTTTTTTTTTTTACATACTTGTGCTACTACGTAAACAAATTATGGTGGATTTATTGAAAAAAAGTTAATTTACAAGTTTCTTTAAATATTTTATTTTCTTTTTAACAAATATTTAAGACAGCATGAACAAATCCACAAGGGCCGTAATGAGGGTTCGAACCTACGTCCGAGAGGATCCCAGACGCGCCTTAGTGAACTGCACCACGACACGGTAAAAGAATTGCAACCAGTTCATCTGCCCTCACGTGGATCCTGCAGTCTCTCCGACACACAAACCAGAGTTTTGGAGACAGTCCCTCCAGTCTCGGAGAGACTGGAGGATCCCTGTGAAGGCAGAGGAACTCCCGGTTGCAATTCTTTTACCGTGTCATGACACAGTCGATTAAGGCGCGTCTGGGATCCTCTCCGACGTAGGTTCGAACCCTCATCACGGCCCTTGTGGATCTGTTCATTTGATGCATCACACTATTGTGATTTGTGTGTGTTATTTAGACAACATCTTTTCTAATGAAATACTTGGAATCATTAAAAATAACTGCAATACTATAATGTACAAAAAATGATAAATCATATAACATTATTAACAAAAACCTTTCCAGTAACATAAAACTTAACACATGTTGACAATGAGAACAGATTATGCAAAAATTGCACAGGACAATGAAGTGTTTGTTAACACGATTAAGAACTGTATTGTATTGTATTCTATTAGGACCATTGAGGCATTCATTAACATTATACACTGTATAATGTATATACTATACAGTGTATTGTATATGTATATTTAAATCATTGTATATTCTATCAATAGTGACCAGTGAGATGTGTAACACGAGACGGCACTGTACTGTAACCTATCATTAGTGACCATAGCAATTCAACACACAACATACTCGTTTCATAAATCAACTTAAAGGAATGACTTGCCCTGTCTGCGTCTCTCTCTAACTTTTACACACCCAAACTGACAAGACTTGTACGATTTAATATCCTTGTCACATATACTGTATCTACACACTTATGCAATTTACTCATCACATACAATTATGAGTGTTCTCGAAATAGTCTTTGAAAGTTTATCCCGTGAAGGATTAAATATATTAAGGATAAACTAAGAAATAAATTGAAGGAACACTGCATAAGAATTGGGTATCTATTGTCTGTAAGACATTACTTTTACACGACCAAAAACAATGTACAGTGTATATATCAAAGTTGTACATCAAAGAGGAAATATAAAAAAAAATTCAATTAGAAATTCAATCAATTAATAGTAAAATTTTGTTTAGCTGCAAACAAACAAACAATTAATAGCAGCATACCATGCTCAGGTGGTCAGTCATTGTCAGGTTAATATTATAAAGAGACGAGAGGCAACAAATGTATAAATGTACTAAACATTACATGACAAAATATACAATAAATGTGTGAAACAAGGCTATTTATTCTACATATCAGCTACCCTCGTCCAAATTAATCTGTCATCACAGAACACACTCATGACAATTAACAGCAACCTCACTGTATAAGCCTGCTACCTCACTGTATAAGCCTGCTACCTCACTGTATAAGCCTGTCTTATTACAATACGCTTCAACATATAAAACACACATCTGTATCCTGGAACCCCCAATATGATTCTAAACTATTGGTCTCCATACGCCTCTTATCAATGCTTCTTAATAAAAACAATTAAACAAGGTAATCATTCAATTATCATAAACCAAAACTTATACAAAAGACACGTCACCCACTTGGCCTGAGCACATTAGTAACGTAATTAAATTAAATACCTGTCTTTGATAGTAATACAATTTAGCCTCGTCTACTTCCTTATAGTAAGTTACAGCCTGTGTTGAGGAATATCCACTTCTGCAGACATATGCACGCAACATTTTATATTTGTGCAAGCACAGCACAGTATTATGCAAAAAGTGAAAAAGTGCACACACATCTTGTACAGTGTAAGGTGGAGAGTACCTACATAAGTCTTGTACAGTATATCGTTGAGTACCTACATGAGTCAAGTACAGTGTATTGAAGTACCTACACCAGTCTTCTACAGTGTATCGTTGAGTACCTACACCAGTCTTCTACAGTGTATCGTTGAGTACCTACACCAGTCTTCTACAGTGTATCGTTGAGTACCTATACCAGTCTTCTACAGTGTATTGTTGAGTACCTACACCAGTCTTCTACAGTGTATTGTTGAGAGTACCTCCACCAGTCTTCTACAGTGTATCATTGAGTACCTACACAAGTCAAGTACAGTGTATTGGAGTACCTACACCAGTCTTCTACAGTGTATCATTGAGAGTACCTACACCAGTCTTCTACAGTGTATTGTTGAGAGTACCTACACCAGTCTTCTACAGTGTATCGTTGAGAGTACCTGCACCAGTCTTACAAGTGTGCACCAGCAAGACACTTGTAAGCAAATTATCTTGTAAAGTGCAAAAATTTACTTATAATTATGGATATGAAGAGTGCTGTATAATCAGCACTTAATTGTTTTCCAATAAAATAATCATAATATTATAAATAATTGGTTATTGGTCTCGCATGCACAAATATAATTAGTTTACAGCCACAAACCCATCGAGAGTGTATTAAACAACAAATGATTTTAAAACTACTACTAAATATTTTAAATAAATAATAAACACAATTACATTTTAAATGTAAAGGAAAGTAATAATACAATTCTAGATGCCTCGTTGCAACAACTCCTACAAGAGTCTTTACCTGTGATTTGCCTTCATAATTGTTATACTTTATACTTTGTTATACTTTCAAAGCCCAGCATCTTGAGGTTATCTTGAGATGATTTCGGGGCTTTAGTGTCCCCGCGGCCCGGTCCTCGACCAGGCCTCCACCCCCAGGAAGCAGCCCGTGACAGCTGACTAACACCCAAGTACCTATTTTACTGCTAGGTAACAGGGGCATAGGGTGAAAGAAACTCTGCCCATTGTTTCTCGCCGGTGCCTGGGATCGAACCCAGGACCACAGGATCACAAGTCCAGCTTGTGATCGCTGGGGACAAGCTTGTATGGTAATAACTTGCTCCATCAACAGCCTGTAGGGAGGCCCACATTTTCCAATATACTCCAGCTGAGACAGCACATCTAGCTGGTATGTGTCCAAATGCCTACTGGAAAAAAATAAGCTTGATTTTCTTCCTAAAAAAGTTCTCCTACTTGGTGAAAGAAGGTTAAAGAGCCACGAGACGTTGATATTCGTACAGCGTTTTCCAACTGTGCCTGTGGCACCTCATTCCAATGCAAGAGAAGCTGGCAGATAAACCTCATACAAGAAATTAAATATCTTTCAGAAGAACAAATAATTAAGGATCGATGCCCAATCATCCCTTATTTACCTATATATATATAAGAAGGTACAATGGGTTGAGAAAGTACATGTTGGCGATTAAGTGGCACATTGTTGCAAAGCCACTAACACGTACAGCATTCTGGGCAGATTCTCAAGTTAAAACTAGAATGTGCTGTGAAATTAAAACTAGGTGAAATAATTAAAATTTAATAAAAAATAAATGTAAAGATAGTAGAATTTGAATTCACATTTATATATACTGTACAAGAGTTCTTACATTCTTGTAAAGCCACTAACACGCGTTGCTTTTCGGGCAGGTCATTAACCCTAATTTTCCACGGTAAACGACTCGCCAAATCGTGTAACAACCAGGTACCCATACACTGCTGGGTGTACAGTAAAGGATTGGCACCCAATAAATCTTCTCCGGCCAGGATGCCAACCCAGGCCAATGCGCTCATGAAGCGCCGAGCCAGTGTTTTACCACTGCACCACGGGGACTGCAATTACTATGCGAGAATAAATTGGCGATAAAATAAATTAGAGAGATGATGTTGCATTTCCAGAGTACAACACTGGCTGAGCTAGTAGCACAAGGCTGGATACTATATGATGATGAAGTTAGGTGTTTCATTGTTCTACTTTTGAATAAAGTATGACACAGGAGCTCAAACCCAACACCGGGAGTAATGGCTCACCACCGATCCATAAACTGTTCCCTTCATCATCCAACTGCAATTAGGGACCTAGGTGTAAATTGATTAGCAGATCATGTTCTGGGAAAACTGGTAGGATATGGCTTAAGATGAGCTGTGGGGAGGGAAGAGCCCTATGCCACAAAACACAGTGGGAAAATCATAAATCAGATACTGTACCTTCTTTGTATATAAACAAATAAGAAAAATGGTGAGCGTGTATCTGGTGGAGTTGACCACCGTGTCCACAGCCAAGAGAGCCAAGGGGGCGAGTTTGATGGGGGCAGCAAGGAGGCCGAGGGACACGCTTGATGGGGCAAGCAAGGAGGCCGAGGGGCGCGTTTGATGGGGCAAGCAAGGAGGTCGAGGGGTGCGTTTGATGGGGCAGCAAGGAGGCCGAGGGGTGCATTTGATGGGGCAAGCAAGGAGGCCGAGGGGTGCGCTTGATGGGGCAAGCAAAGAGGCCGAGGGGCGCGTTTGATGGGGCAAGCAAGGAGGTCGAGGGGTGCGTTTGATGGGGCAGCAATGAGGCCGAGGGGTGCGCTTGATGGGGCAAGCAAGGAGGCCGAGGGGCGCGTTTGATGGGGCAAGTAAGGAGGTCGAGGGGTGCGTTTGATGGGGCAGCAAGGAGGCCGAGGGGTGCATTTGATGGGGCAAGCAAGGAGGCCGAGGGGTGCGCCTGATGGGGCAGCAAGAGGCTTACCCACCATGACTGCTCAAAACTGGAGTTTCTAGAGCGAGTGAGGTAGTAGGGTAATGATGGAGGAATTAATAGATCAACAATGAACTTGCTGAGCTTTCAGACTTAATTACTTCATACTGAAAAGTATACAAGCACAAAATTATCATCAGAGCAATAAAAACAAAAAACAAATATTTATCTCTGCCGAATGAATATTGTGCAAACTTCGGCAAAAATGTGGAGTTTAAACTCGGAAAGAAATTTAGCGTGCAAATTTTCAAAACCATTTATTTCTTTGTTCCCTTGAGAATACTGATGGCAACGGCACATACAGAAGAACCTCTCACACCTTAAAAAGCATACAAAAATTCATGCTTTCTAGTCAAAATCCCAGTTGATGATGCCAAATGGTTCGTCTTATCTGTCTTTTTCATATTGTACACACACACACACATAGCAAAATAAATATACCATTTTGGGCATACCAAATGTACTTAGGGGCTACAGATAACGTCACTTTGTGGCTGTAGATTTATCCCGCATTTCCGCCACACCTTCTTGTAACATAATTTTGAATTGTTATTGATGAGAGACTATCACTTTTTTTTTTAAACCCCTACACACCCTACAACTTGGTCAACTTGCAGTGTGGACTGCAACTTATCCACTACACACCCTACAACACGGTCAACTCACAGAGTGGACTGCAACCTAACCTCTACACCCTACAACACGGTCATCTCACAGAGTAGACCGCAACTTAACCCCTACACACCCTACAACACGGTCAAATTTGCAGAGCAAACTGCAACTACAGCCAAATGCAAAAATATAATGTGTGGTTTATGTAACCGCATTCTTTATATCTTTATTTTGTCCACAGAGATGCATGTTGCGTCCCATTAGTCAGGGGGGGAAGACTCGAATAGTTTGATCACAGACTGATAAGCTGCAGCAAGTGTTAGTGGGGCAATCTTTGACTTTAAGTAAGATTCACATCCTGTTAACAGGAACTTGCTACAAAATTTAATGCTATAGAGAGAGAACTACAATTCTTGAATTGTCGTTAGATACTGATCGTGGCTACGACAACCAGACAAATTATTTTCGTTTGGCGTGTCAGTTCGTACAGCCATTAGAAACTATGCACCAGTAACCTAAATACACAGGATGGAATGATGACGTATGAGCAGGAAAATATTAGACGACTACTTTTCGTTGCTGCACAACTGCAACTACAGTGAGATCGAATGAATCGACCATCATTAACTCTCGATCAACATACTTAAAAACACAAACATATGTGAGTGGTCTACTGACATGGAAGGTCGCATATACTGTGGTTACGTGTCTAAGATGACCTGAGTTGACTTCTTAAGTACACTACATAATATTTGCAAACCAAACTTCTACTTCCCTAATCTTTGTTCACATCTAGAGTATTTTTTCAGGATAGTTTGGAAATCACTATATTCAAACCTACTTAAAGAGGATGTGACAAAAAATTCAGCAAGTCTAATCTGCCATGGAAGGAAAGCAAAAGTGGCAAATGTTTCTCCTACAGTGATAACGACGTCTGGGTCGGGTTGACCGTTCGTCACCAAGTGTGACTCTATTGTTGATGCAGTTATCTTGCAACCCGTTTTTGACAACCTTTTGGCTACACTCGCCAAGTTTCCTCTGCTGTCTTCCTGACTCAAAAGATTGACTGTTACCTCTTGATGTACAGTTGTGGTGTCCGTCTTGACACACTTGCCAGCCACCGTGTCTTTCTCCGGCTTGCAGTCCTGGTCATAAGAGAGAACATTATACATAATGTCAGAGTTACTTTCCTCAAGAGCCTTCAAGATCACTGGCTTGTTGCGTTTCAAAATGCCATGAGCATCATATAGCGACACGAAGCGAACACCATACGCGACGGCCCAGGAGATGACAGTCGACAACTGGGATATTTGGTGTGTCTGATGCGCAACTAATATCAGACCAAGGTGTTGCGGTACCTTCTTGAGCTGAGCGGCGTCTGCCTGCAGACGACATGCAGGAATGAGAGTTGGGGCCAAGAAGGAGCAGAGACGCAGCAACAGACGATGAAGGTCATGAAAGGTGTCGATCACAGAGAGGGCCAGGCTGACCAGGAAGTGAGCCACAAAATACAGCAGCTGAAACACTGGAAGTACCACGTCCATTTCCTCTGCAAAAAGAAAAAAAATTATTACCATATATATATTTGAGTTACAATGTTTCAGATCTGTTCTCTGAGGCTTATGAGGACTACAGGGTTATAATGACTAGGGGGCTGAGGGGTAAAGTAGTACCAAGGACTAGAGACTCTGAGGTGTCAATGATATAAATTGTACAAGTTTAACCCTTAAATT
Organism: Procambarus clarkii; assembly: GCF_040958095.1. Taxonomy (NCBI): domain Eukaryota; kingdom Metazoa; phylum Arthropoda; class Malacostraca; order Decapoda; family Cambaridae; genus Procambarus; species Procambarus clarkii. The sequence continues at coordinate 90,092 of NC_091154.1, forward strand.
GCACATGGCATGCATATACGACTGGACCTGACGGTACCACGAGTTCAATTTCTCAAACTTGCTCAAACGCTTTCCGATTTTTTGTGCATAATCTACTAGCAAATCCTGCAACTTTGTCTAACTCATCACAAACATAACTTGAAAAATAAAAAAAAATAAAAAAATAATAAAATTGAATATTGAAAGTTTCAGATTTTCAAATCGGCAGCAAAAATATAAAATATCACCAATTCTTGAGGTTATCTTGAGGTTATCTTGAGATGATTTCGGGGCTTTTAAGTGTCCCCGCGGCCCGGTCCTCGACCAGGCCTCCACCCCCAGGAAGCAGCCCGTGACAGCTGACTAACACCCAGGTACCTATTTTACTGCTAGGTAACAGGGGCATAGGGTGAAAGAAACTCTGCCCATTGTTTCTCGCCGGCGCCTGGGATCGAACCCAGGACCACAGGATCACAAGTCCCGCGTGCTGTCCGCTCAGCCAACCGGCTCCCCATATGTGGAGCCGGTCGGCCGAGCGGACAGCACGCGGGATTTGTGATCCTGTGGTCCTGGGTTCGATCCCAGGCGCCGGCGAGAAACATTGGGCAGAGTTTCTTTCACCCTATGCCCCTGTTACCTAGCAGTAAATAGGTACCTGGGTGTTAGTCAGCTGTCACGGGCTGCTTCCTGGGGGTGGAGGCCTGGTCGAAGACCGGGCCGCGGGGACACTAAAGCCCCGAAATCATCTCAAGATAATCATCTCAAGATATCAAATTGTTCATTTGATGTTATTATGATCTCAGAATAGCATATGATCTTCATTTTCAAAGATTTAGACTAGAGGTTTTTAGTTTAGTTTACTGTAAAAAAAAAAATTGTCAATGTGGAATTTGAAATATACGCCAAATTTAGACATCAAAATTTGTAACTCCAAATGTTTGGGGTTTATGAAAAATCTATTCTAATAGGATTGTAGAACAGACAGCTGTGCACACTATATGTAAAAATGGTGACAATGGGTAAGAAACTTAATTTTTTTTAACCGACTCAAACTTGAAACTCTAGTTTCAGAGATAAATGTAGTCGACGTTATCGACAATGAATAAGGTAGTTCTAATTCATTAATTTACTTGTATGTTTTAATAAACATTGTTTGGTATTCATACTTGAATATGTGAAAGTTGTTGGTCAATATATGTTAAAATGAAGTCATGAAAAAATAATCCTCCCGAAAAAAACAAAATATGGGGATAATTATAATGATTTAGGGAACAGAGATGTATACTTTATACAAGTGATAATTATAATGATTTAGGGAACAGAGATGTATACTTTATACAAGTGATAATTATAATGATTTAGGGAACAGAGATGTATACTTTATACAAGTGATAATTATAATGATTTAGGGAACAGAGATGTATACTTTATACAAGTGATAAAGTCCTAATCATCAAAACATCCTAAAGAGACTAAGAAAATAGAGTTTGAAATCTGTGAAAAAAAAATCAACCAAAAAAATTCAGTCCCAAATTCTGCCATTGTTACTTTTTTTTCTATCTTCACATAGTTAGGGATGATTATGGCTCTCCAGGATGTAGAGGTTACAACAAAATGAAATAATAAACAAAGACGACAAAAATAAAATAAAATAAAATCTTCCCCAAAGCACCTTTGAAGGATACCTAATCAACCAGGCTGTGACTCATACGTCAGGCTGCGAGCAGCCGCGTCCAACAGCCTGGTTGATCAGTCCAGCAACCAGGAGGCCTGGTCGACGACCGGGCCGCGGGGACGCTAAGCCCCGGAAGCACCTCAAGGTAAGGTAACCTCCCCTCCCCCCAAAAATATTTTTTGGACATTGGTGAAAGTAAGATTAACAGTGGCCCATCTATTTTTATGATATATGTAACAAAATGGAGCATAATAACATACGTAATCATTATTATTATTATTTGTGTTATGTATAACTCAGCAATGCTATAAAGGCACCAGCTGCACATCCACTTTGTGGTCACTTCTAACTACTATTCTTCTTTGTGCGTCAGACAGGTGCTTGCATCTCCTTATTACTGCATTATCCATCAGTTCCAGTTAATAGGAGCCGTTCTCCTTATCAACCAAACCTCCTTTAAAAAAAAAAAAATCTTCTAAAATCCATTTATGAAAATATTGGGATGAAAATATTGGGATTGGGATGAAACTTTCACGAAACTGAAGCCAGTAAGTTGGAGATTTGTTTAACAGTTTTATGAATTTTCACATATGAATATTTTTTTGCCCAGACCCAGCTTATATCCCCCCCCCCCCCCATTTACAGTGAGGCCTGTATTTAAGGGTTAAATACAGAAAAGACCTGGGTAAATAATTGGTTTGGAAACAGTGTTATTGAATTATGGAGATCAGGTCCCCATAGGCAGCATGGTCAACAAAGCTCTTAGATGCAGTCGATTTATAGTCTGATGAGTCATAGTCCTATTGATATTAGATTAAACACGTATGTGAAGAAGTTTGGATGGATATAAATAGGAGCTTCTTCATATAATCCAATAGGCTTTAGCAGCTTTGTGTATTCGTACGGGAGTATCATGGTTGGCTGACTGGCGATACAGATGTTTCAGGTGCCACACTCCACATCTTCCTTCATACGTCACACTTTAAACCCCCTTCACCATACTCAATTGATGGGATCTTTAGCCGAGAGAATTTTTTCAACACTCTTCCTCTACACATGCAAGTAGTAGGCATCCATCAGTCATACCAGACTAAGGAGTTGTGCTCTGGTTGTCGGTCTGGAGTGGCCTCTCCAGGGTGCAAAGCCTGGGTATACACATAAGAGGCATAATTAACCAATCCCTTGTGGTATAAAAGGAGAACTTATAAAGTCTTCAAAAGATACTTGATCAACGGGGCTGTGATTCAAATGTCACATTATGAGCAGCTGCGTCTAACAGCCTGGTTGACCAGACCACCACCAAGGAGGCCTGGTCAAAGACTGGACCGCGGGGACGTTGATCCCGGGAACAATGCAAGGTAACCCCGGAAAATAGGTCACGTGCAAATATACAGCCACATGGTTAACAGCAATACTAACGGCTTTTAAAAATATAGTCCTTGACATTTTCTCCAAAAGCAGACTGCAGTATTTTATTAGGCAACTATGAGGAAATAGGATAAATTTCAGGGACCCAGTAATTTCAAGTGCAGTAAATAAAATTCAGAAAATACATGCAATTTCATTGATAATTTATGGTAAAATAATCCACAACAAATTACACATTTTATAACAACTGAGAGAGCACGTGGGAACAACAGGGAAGTGAAGGAAAACCTGGGCACATGTTAGGGCGGCCCAGTCTCTCAATTTGCCACAAAATACAATGTCCTAACCTAATCAGAAATGCACGAACCCAAACAACCCAACTAATCCAACCAACTGATACATGAGAATTTTGTAAGCTGCTACTTTTCATAATAGGTTGCATTTCGTATGTAGGTTACCATAACATACCATAATGAGGCATTAGTTGAGAGGACGGGTTGACATGGAGCCCAGTGTCATTATTTTTCCACTGTAAAAAAAAAATGCAGTGGTTTCACCTGACTGGGTGCCGGTCGGCCGAGCAGACAGCACGCTGGACTGGGGGTGGAGGCCTGATCGAGGACCGGGCCGCGGGGACACTAAAAAGCCCCCGAAATCATCTCAAGATAACCTCAAGATGACTCAAAGAATCAGAACCTAGGGTACTATCCACTTAACCAATCAGAGCCGTTAATCATCAGGCCCATGAAGTGCCACGTTAAGGTGTTACTGATTTCCCTAAATCAATGGAATTTTTATGCCGGGGTCAATTGTGTAAAAAGTGTAGTGCATTCAGTAAGAGGACAGCATGTGCAAGGACACTTGTTGTCTTATATGCAATATTGGATTTTGTTAAAAGCCTAATTTTATTATTTTTAAAACTATTTACAATCTACAGGAGAGCACAGTTGTCTACATCCTCGGCTCGCAACCGAAAGATCCCAGTTCAATCCCCCGGGAAGGAGAAAAAGAATTAGACAAGTTTTCTGTTCCCTGATGACTCTGTTCACCTGGCAGTGAATAGTAGTAGACATTCATCAGTCTCAGGAGACTATAGAGTTGCACTCTGGTTGTGGGGGGAATAGGTACCCAGAAATTAGGCCACCGTTATGGTTTGCATTCTGGGGAAGGTCATTAGTTAGCCTAGAGGGGACTGTGATAGGCCTAGGTACAAGCCTCCTGTCTCCGATAATGGAAACTAAATGAGAGCTTGCAGTGTTCCCATTATCGGGGAACACTATTCCCATTATCATGCTTGCAGTGTTCTCTCTGAGCCCATTACACTTCTAACAGCTTGGGTAAAGTTGCCCTTGACTGAATGGTTGGCCAACACCAGCACCTAAAATAACTACACTGCTTGGACACGTGTATAGAGGGAGGGAATTATCAGGGAAAAGTGCCAAGCCATTTCAACTACATAGCCCTTGGAAAGGGTCAGGAGAAGGATTTGGGATGGGACGGGGGAAAAAGGAATGGTGCCCAACCACTTGGACGGTTGGGTACTGAACGCTGACCTGCATGAAGCGAGACCGTCACTCTACCGTCCAGCCCATAGAGCAATGTATGGAACGAAACCAGAAAAATGGCAGGAACGAAGTATGGTCTAGAATCATAATGAAACCACGAAAGGAATATTATTGAACCCTATTAGAATAAATATTATACCATCAATATCTCCACAATTCGGTGCAGAGATCTTGTAAAAATATTAGCTATTTGTTTCTGGTAAAACTTAAGAAATTATATTTTATATAATTTGATTTCTTGTTTTCATGAGGATGATCCTTAAACTGCTAAATGATACTACAGTAAAAAAACTAAAAATACATTATTGTATTGCAAATAAAGGTGTCCGGAGACTGGTCAGAAAATTAGACCCCATGAACGGTACATGGTTTTCAGACACCAAAACCCGATTACTATAATGATTCATATCCAAATCAACTGAAAATGTTACCACCACGTACCAAGCATAGCGTGCTACCTTTCATATTAATACCAGACCAAAAGTCAGTGGTTCCCAAGATACGGGTCACCCAAAACCAGTGTCCAGTGTCCAACCCGTTCTCGCAAATTTAATAAGTCAATATTGACTTATTAGTTGCGTGCATAGGTGACATACTTAACATAATAGTTTCCCTTGAAAAGCTTCATAGAAAACACCGACCTTACCTAACCTACTTAGTATGTTAAAATAAGCATCTTATAGCTTCGTAATTACAATTGTTACTTAACCTATTATAGGTATAGGTTAGGTAATAATTGTAATTACGAAGCAATAAGATGCTTATCTTAACATACTAAGTAGGTTAGGTAAGGTCGGTGTTTTCTATGAAGCTTTTCAAGGGAAACTATTATGTTAAGTATGTCACCTATGCACATATTTAATAAGTCAATATTGACTTATTAAATTTGCGAGAACGGGTTGCAGTGTCTCTCAAGGTAACCTCTCTCTGTAGATGCACGGAAAGCTAAGTAAATGTCACCAAATAATGTGAAACATTACACACAGAAATCACAATAGCTGGAAAACCACCGGAATTCATTATTGATGTAAAACATCAATAATGAATACCGACACCCAGATACCATGTCCCGTAATATCAGACTATACCCCACACCTGTTCCTGAGACACACGTCGCCAAACACCGTGATACCTGTTGCACGTTTCCAAACATCAGGGAACCAGGTATGTTATCCTAACAGTAGGCAAATAATGGGAGTAGACCACAGTATACATGGTTAGAATGATTAAATTCTCTTACAAATGAGCAACATATTTTGCAATTGTAGACCAGACTGGAGTTCCTGCAGTAATAAATCTGGGAACTTAAGTTTTATGACAAATTCCCAAAAGCCAGTTTTTGTTAATATCTCTGTGTGTATTGCAAGTACAGCATTAATTCTTGTGTCACTTTTAAAGAACATATCTTTTGATAAAAGAATAAATTTTCTAATAAACCCAATATATTTGCTAAAAGTCCATCAGATTTATCTATAACTGTCTTAAGCATCTGGAGATGGGTAACTTTACCCCTGGTTAATTATATGCCAGAGAAAGTCATGGTGTCTGACTGAGTGATTTGACTGTTGGTGTCTGGCTGACTGGGGCTCAGTCAAAACTCAGCCAAACTGACTGACTGTCCAGGTCAGAATGGCTAGCTGGAAGGCAGGCTGGACAAACTTATTTGTCTGTCCTTTGACACATCAATTCTGTAACACTCAACATGAGTTTCTTTTCATGACAACCTGTGTATTTTTTAACACAGGTGGCACAGTTGAATGAGCCAAGATTTTAATGAATAATAACCTTGCAATTACACCGTAGTGTAACCTCCAAAATCTGGTCACACACACATACACACACAACGCTCCCCCACCAGGATACCCACAAAGAACTTTTTTAGTGTCAGAGTGGTTGACAAATGGAATGCATTAGGCAGTGATGTGGTGGAGGCTGACTCCATACACAGTTTATAATGTAGATATGATAGAGCCCAATAGGCTCAGGAACCTGTACACCAGTTGATTGACAGTTGAGAGGCGGGACCAAAGAGCCAGAGATCAACCCCCACAAGCACAAATAGGCGAGTACACACACTCACACTCCCCTATCAGGACACACTCACACTCCCCTATCAGGACACACTCACACTCCCCCAACCAGGACACACTCACACTCCCCCAACCAGGACACTCTCACACTCCCCCAACCAGGACACTCTCACACTCCCCCAACCAGGACACTCTCACACTCCCCCAACCAGGACACTCTCACACTCCCCCAACCAGGACACTCTCACACTCCCCCAACCAGGACACTCTCACACTCCCCCAACCAGGACACTCTCACACTCCCCCAACCAGGACACTCTCACACTCCCCCAACCAGGACACTCTCACACTCCCCCAACCAGGACACTCTCACACTCCCCCAACCAGGACACTCTCACACTCCCCCAACCAGGACACTCTCACACTCCCCCAACCAGGACACTCTCACACTCCCCCAACCAGGACACTCTCACACTCCCCCAACCAGGACACTCTCACACTCCCCCAACCAGGACACTCTCACACTCCCCCAACCAGGACACTCTCACACTCCCCCAACCAGGACACTCTCACACTCCCCCAACCAGGACACTCTCACACTCCCCCAACCAGGACACTCTCACACTCCCCCAACCAGGACACTCTCACACTCCCCCAACCAGGACACTCTCACACTCCCCCAACCAGGACACTCTCACACTCCCCCAACCAGGACACTCTCACACTCCCCCAACCAGGACACTCTCACACTCCCCCAACCAGGACACTCTCACACTCCCCCAACCAGGACACTCTCACACTCCCCCAACCAGGACACTCTCACACTCCCCCAACCAGGACACTCTCACACTCCCCCAACCAGGACACACTCACACTCCCCCAACCAGGACACACTCACACTCCCCCCACCAGGACACACTCACACTCCCCCAACCAGGACACTCTCACACTCCCCCAACCAGGACACTCTCACACTCCCCCAACCAGGACACTCTCACACTCCCCCAACCAGGACACACTCACACTCCCCCAACTAGGACACACTCACACTCCCCCCACCAGGACACACTCACACTCCCCCCCCACCAGGACACACTCACACTCCCCCACCAGGACACACTCATACTCCCTCAACGAGGACACACTCACTCCCCCAACCAGGACACACACACACCCCCAACCAGGACACACACACACTCCCCCAACCAGGACACACACACACTCCCCCAACCAGGACACACTCAAACTCCTTCAACCAGGACACACTCACACTCCCCCAACCAGGACACACTCACACTCCCCCAACCAGGACACACTCACACTCCCCCAACCAGGACACACTCACACTCCCCCAACCAGGACACACTCACACTCCCCCACCAGGACACACTCACACTCCCCCCACCAGGACACACTCACACTCCCCCCACCAGGACACACTCACACTCCCCCACCAGGACACACTCACACTCCCCCCACCAGGACACACTCACACTAACCCGTCAGCTGGGACGGTGAAGGCTGAGGCAGGAGGAGCCGCCGCTCTCTGGTGCCCAGGTCACCTCAACACTCGTCTCCTCACGGGTCTTGGCTGCCGGGGAGGCCGACGTGGCTCTCACAACGCCTCCATCATCGTCCTCGTCGTCGGCAAAGTCGTCTTTATGACGGAAATCTGACCGAGAGACGCGTCCAGGCTGGCGGGAGACGCCGTGTAAACAATCCACACGTCGCTGCCCTTCCACGTCGCCGAAACATTAACAGAAATATCATTTTTTTCGCATTTTGAAGGTCATTTAGAGCGATTTAATATTTAAAACGAAAGTATAAATATTTAATAGGTGTTTCATGTCGCGTAAAGTGGGTGTTTGATGCGAATTCAAGTCGGAATTTGGTGTTAATTTGGACACGAACGCGGTGTGATGATGTCACGTGATTGGTCCACGTATCCGGCTGCCTGTGATCATTATATTTCCTCCTGGGCGTGTTTTTCCGGGATTATCGTCGTCGAAAAGTGTTCCTGCGGCAAGAGAGGCCCTCAGCTGCCTTAGACATACCCGCTCGTCTCCACAACTCCATGAAGAATGGAGGAAATAATGGATTTATTAGAGGCGGTGTGAGTTACGTCAGCTGACGGCCGTCACGTGAGGCGTCTGCCGCCTTATTTACCGGTGAAAGCTCATGTATTTCAGTTATTTAGCGGCCATGGAGCTCCGGTGGGTCGTCTTCACGGCCCAAGTCGTGGTTATGGCGAGCATGGGGTGGAAGGAGGCCCGTGGGAGCCACCATGGCTCTTGGGATGATGGGGGAGGACCTCCCCTTCCTGGGGTTACTGATCTCCCGCCCCTCCCTCCCGCGTCTAGGGATGCTGCCCTCCCTCCCGCGTCTAGGGATGCTAGTCTCTCACACCCTCCCAGGTATTCCGATCCCACTGCTGGAGATGCTGCTAGAACCTCTGCTAGCGATACCGCAGATATCACTGTCAGGGCCGTTGCAAGTAGCATTTCTAGAGATATTGTTGTCTCTACTAATGATGCTGATCCTATGTATGCTGATCTCTCTTCTAAAGATGCTGATACCCCTGCTACGGATGCTGGTCCCTCTGTTACGGATGATGGTACCCCTCCTGAGGATAAGGGTGAGAGCACCGTCCTCTGGTGGACACCTTTCACCGGGGTTGGATCAGGTCAGTCGCGCACCTGTCACTTGGGGAGCTGTTTCTTCACCGAGGACCGCGGGGCTTATCTACACCATCCCCGTACGGAAGCTGTGCTCTTCTACGGCAGCGACTTCAGCGTGGAGGATCTGCCCTTACCCCGGCGGTCTCCGCACCAGTGGTGGGGTCTCCTCCACGAGGAATCTCCCAAAAATCAGCCTCTTTTTGACCATCAGCAGGTATTAGAGCTCTTCAACCTCACTGCCACATTCCGGAGGGAATCAGATTTCCCCCTCACTCTCCAGCATTTAGAGTCAATGGAATCCCTCACCTCGGGGTCGGAATTCGTCGTCACCTCCGTCAAGACCCAACTTATGGCGGAGGAGGACCTGGCTCCGGTCGTGTACGTCCAGTCTGACTGCGACACGCCTTCAGAGCGAGACGCCTACGTGCAGCAGCTGTCGAAATACATCAAGATCGACTCGTATGGTTCCTGCCTCCACAACCGCGACCTCCCACCGCATCTGCATGATCCTGCTGATACCTTTGATCATGTTGACTTTCGCGCCATTGTGGCCAAATATAAGTTTACTCTGGCCATTGAAAACGCCGCGTGTGATGATTACATTACTGAGAAGCTATGGCGCCCTCTCACTCTGGGATCTGTCCCAGTGTACTGGGGGTCTCCCTCTGTGAAGGACTGGGAGCCCAATCCCAGATCAGTAATTCCGGTAACCGAGTTTGAATCCCCGCAACAATTGGCCTGGTACCTCTACAAGTTGATGGAAAATGAGACTTTGTACGAATCTCACCTGAAGCACAAATTGAAACAAAAAGTCGATAATTTGAACCTCGTTCGTGCCATGGCTCATAGAAAGTGGGGAATCAACAATGACTTCGACAAGGGGAACTTTATTGAACACTTCGAGTGTTTCGTCTGCGATAGCGTCCTCTCCAGACGCTCTAAAGCTGAACATACGGGAGGTGAAGTCATGGCTTCCTTGAATCATTATGGCTGTCCTGAACCACCAAATGTCCTAACGGGGAAGCCTAATCCAAAGAGTTTCTGGGTAGAGCAATGGCACAAAGCCCGGGTGGAAGCCAAGGTACTGAGTCGACTTGTTAAAACTAATAAAAAGTTCTTTCCGGATGTGTTTTACCAGAATGTGATTGATGAGTTGCAGAAAGATGGGTTTTTTGTCCATTTTCCACCAGACCATCTGGAGCTGTAATGTGAAGCTCAAAATCCTTCCTATAAATTTGTTTAGCTGAAAGTATAAATTATATGGATGTCTGGGTTATAAATAGCTGGAAATTAATGATTACTAATTGTTACAATTTCAAAATGTTAATTAAGTGGCCTCAAAGTTGTCAATGTTCGTTGTGTCCACTGAGTATAAATTATAGTTTTGTATACTGCATAACTGGCATACCACGTGTGTTAGGCTTATTTTAAATCTTATACTTATTTGATCTTTTAGGATAAATTAATGAATAAAAAAAGTTGAAATTATTGATAAAATACATACGTATATTTATATATTTTTATATGTGTTTATATATATATCTATATCGACTGTATGACAAAAGGAATGTATAGTTTGCTATGTATATATATATATATATATATATATATATATATATATATATATATATATATATATATATATATATAATATATATATATATATATATATATATATATATATATATATATATATATGTCGTACCTAGTAGCCAGAACGCACTTCTCAGCCTACTATGCAAGGCCCGGTTTGCCTAATAAGCCAAGTTTTCCTGAATTAATATATTTTCTCTAACGTTTTTCTTATGAAATGATAAAGCTACCCATTTCATTATGTATGAGGTCAATTTTTTTTCATTGGAGTTAAAATTAACGTAGATATATGACCGAACCTAACCAACCCTACCTAACCTAACCAAACCTATCTTTATATGTTAGGTTAGGTTAGGTAGCCGAAAAAGTTAGGTTAGGTTAGGTTAGGTAGTCGAAAAAACATTAATTCATGAAAACTTGGCTTATTAGGCAAATCGGACCTTGCATAGTAGGCTGAGAAGTGCGTTCTGGCTACTAGGTACGACATATATATATATATATATATATATATATATATATATATATATATATATATATATATATATATATATATATATATATATATATATATGCCTATTTTATAAAAAGTTTATATTAATGTTTCTTTAAAAAATAAACATAATCCGTCATTTTTGTACTTGTTAATATAAATGTTTAGTCGTTGCAGAGTTTAACATGTTTATTGCAATATTTCAATTAATAAAAATATGCAGAAAGTTAAGTTTGTTTTGATAACATTTTGACTACAATGAGTTGATGGAATGGCAATATGTTGTAGAGTCAGCAGACTATGATCGTATTTTCCCAGGCTCCCCTGAGGGCGCCCCGGGCCCCACCTCACACACAGAATACTGGGCAGTCAAGGCGAAAAACACAGCTCATCCCACACATTAAACTCATACCCAAATGGACAAAATTTTTAGAAGTTTTCCAGTGTCATTTGGCAGCGGAGGAGGCAATCGCCACCACGCCCCGAGGGCACACCAGGAGCCCACCACGCCCCGAGGGCACACCAGGAGCCCACCACGCCCCGAGGACACACCAGGAGCCCACCACGCCCCGAGGACACACCAGGAGCCCACCACGCCCCTAGGGCACACCAGGAGCCCACCACGCCCCGAGGGCACACCAGGAGCCCACCACGCCCCGAGGGCACACCAGGAGCCCACCACGCCCCGAGGACACACCAGGAGCCCACCACGCCCCGAGGGCACACCAGGAGCCCACCACGCCCCGAGGGCACACCAGGAGCCCACCACGCCCCTAGGGCACACCAGGAGCCCACCACGCCCCGAGGGCACACCAGGAGCCCACCACGGCCCGAGGGCACACCTGGAGCCTACCACGCCCCGAGGGCACACCAGGAGCCCACCACGCCCCGAGGACACACCAGGAGCCCACCACGCCCCGAGGGCACACCAAGAGCCCACCACGCCCCGAGGACACACCAGGAGCCCACCACGCCCCGAGGGCACACCAGGAGCCCACCACGCCCCGAGGACACACCAGGAGCCCACCACGCCCCGAGGGTACACCAGGAGCCCACCACGCCCCGAGGACACACCAGGAGCCCACCACGCCCCGAGGACACACCAGGAGCCCACCACGCCCCGAGGGTACACCAGGAGCCCACCACGCCCCGAGGACACACCAGGAGCCCACCACGCCCCGAGGACACACAAGGAGCCCACCACGCCCCGAGGGCACACCAGGAGCCCACCACGCCCCGAGGACACACCAGGAGCCCACCACGCCCCGAGGGTACACCAGGAGCCCACCACGCCCCGAGGACACACCAGGAGCCCACCACGCCCCGAGGACACACCAGGAGCCCACCACGCCCCGAGGACACACCAGGAGCCCACCACGCCCCGAGGACACACCAGGAGCCCACCACGCCCCGAGGACACACCAGGAGCCCACCACGCCCCGAGGACACACCAGGAGCCCACCACGCCCCGAGGACACACCAGGAGCCCACCACGCCCCGAGGACACACCAGGAGCCCACCACGCCCCGAGGGCACACCAGGAGCCCACCACGCCCCGAGGACACACCAGGAGCCCACCACGCCCCGAGGACACACCAGGAGCCCACCACGCCCCGAGGGCACACCAGGAGCCCACCACGCCCCGAGGGCACACCAGGAGCCCACCACGCCCCGAGGGCACACCTGGAGCCCAGGCGGACCCGGGGGCATGTGTCCATGTGTGTAAACTAAAATATTCACAATCAATTAGTATGTCACATATGCACTTATTAAATAAGCCAATATTGACTGTAAGCAAGTGCGAAAACGAGTTGGTCCAGACGTCCGCTGTGTGTGTGTCGCTCATAATAGCTGAACCACATTACTTGGCTTTGCAAAGGCCAGATCTACCTAACAAGCAGACCGATTTTCATATTTTTTTCGAATATTTCTTTCCAGTTTGGTTAATTCTTACCATTATTATAATAGGACATGAATTACTAAATTATGTTAGGCAAGCTTAGCTTACGTTAGGATAGGTTAGACAACCAGTCAATCCTCCCTGGCCAGGACTCGAACCATGGCCACCAAATTGCTCGTGACAGGGTGAGTGTGTTATCTGTCTAGGATAACATCTCTGGTCGCTACACTGCCTCACATAATGTTGATGCTGTGTAACTACCGTTGACAGTGGGCTGAGCACTGATATTGGTTATCAATCATTAACCTAGTATGAAACTGATACAATTGTATGAAATACATTTAATAAGGTTTTGAGCACCTAAGTGCTTACAAAAATACCAGGAACACAAACTAGCAAAGAAAAGAATAATTGACTAAAGAATTAAATTATATATATATATATAAATAATCATTTTTTTAATAAATCACAAATTTTCTATATAAGTGTTTACTTAAAAATTCAAAATTTTAAAATATTTCTAAATAATTTGCAAAATATATTTTATTATAGTATAATGTTATATATTATATTGAATATATACTATAATGATATAATATATTATATTAATTAAATCATATACAATGATTATTTTTTTAATCCACACTAATATGACATTGAATTGTAAAATATTTATTTATGTATTTAATTGCCTTTTTTGTTATCTAATTTTCTGAAATCCACTAACCCTAGTGGCCTCGACGAGGACAGGAAGGCAGCGGCTTGTCGAGGGTCGCCTCCTTTGCCCTGATGATCTCTCCAGGAATATTTTGAAACTTAACAGAGTTTTGTCATTTAGGGCTTGGGCGGGTAGGCGGTTCCATGGGTTAATAACTCTGTGGGTGAAGAAGCCAGCCCGTCCTCCAAAAATGGGGAGGTAAACGTACCCGAACAAGTAAATGCAATTATTTACTATTCATAGTAGTCAGGAATTGTACTTATTTTCACTCAATATTAAACTGCACCGGCAAATATATATTGTGAATATTTGAGTTTACCTGGAAAGCTGCATAGAAAATTATGACCTAACTTAATCTTCTTAGTGTTCGAAGATAAACATTTTATTGCATCTTAAATACAATTAGTACCTAATCTATAGCTAGATCGAATTACAGTTTCATTAAATTAATAAAACAAAACTGAAATATTTTAATAAATTGTAAAGTTTTTCAAGATGTTTAAAAATGTTGTATAAAATCTCTAATGTTAATTAAAATTTAAAATATATTCTTGATATTTATACCTTGTGTATTGCAACAAAATATCGACGATCCACCTCCTGCTCCGTCCTTTACATAACCCCTCTCCTATAATATCGCTACTCAAATCACCAAACTTCCAACTATAGCCTCGTAACTCTTCTCTCCCCTCTTTAGGGGGGGACCAACTAGCTCCCGTTTTCTGGTGCCTTGGGTGAGGCGCGATGCTGATGATGACCAGACCACACACTAGAAATTGAAGGAACGACGACGTTTCGGTCCGTCCTGGACCATTCTCAAGTCGATTGTGATGAGGAGGTAGGGACAGGCAAAAATAGGCAAGAGAGAGCTGAGGAGGAAAGTCAGGTGTAGGGGATAGTAGTAATGGAAACTGCAGCAGGCTGATTAACAGATCTAAGACCACATCTGGTGTGAGCCTCCAGGGCCACACCCAGCTGAGGGCTGCTGTCTCCGTGGGTGCTCAGAAAAGACGAAATGTTGTCACAGAGATCCGATTCCTTGCCTTCACTGCCTAGTCTGGTCATAACGATTCCAATGCCATGCAGCTCTAGCATTGTCAGCCCTGGGTCTAGCCCTGGCACTTTACCTCATACTGAAAACCCTTCCTCTCACCCCCACTAATTCTTCCCCCTATCCCCACTTCCACGCTCACCCATTAGGGTATCTTGACCTATATTTAATTCATTCATTCATTCATACAAAATGGGTAAGTATATCTTTCTGAATCTGACAAAGGAACGTTCTTGGGCAATACTTAAGAACCTTCGTAGCACACTTACTTACCAAGAAATACATGGAGCTTCGTGAATCTTGGTCCTGGTCGCTACACGACCTCTAATGATGTTGAGTAACTATTGTTAACATTGAGCTGAACACTGATACTGGGTATCACTCTCTATACTAATATGAATATGATACAACTGTATGAAATATATTTATTAAGGTTTCGAGCACCTAAGTGCTTACAAATATACAAAATTATAGAGCTGCATGGTAATATTTACGCAACGGAGTAAAAGCTAATTAGAAATATTTTACATAATCAACAAAATTCATAAAATAAAAGTTTTCGAAAGTTTCTATATAAATTTTATTTTATTATTTAGAAATTTTAAAATATTTTAAACAATATAAAAAGAAACACATTATACATATAAAACTGTTCAAAATAAAATAAAATTTATTCCACACTGAATAATATGGCCTTGAATTATAAAATATTTATTTATTTATTTAATTGCCTTATTTTGTGCTAGTTTACCTGAGAGCCACTATCCCTAGTGGCCTCGACGAGGACTGGAAGCTGGCGGCTTGTCGAAGGTCCCCGCTGTTTACCTTGATTAACTTTCCAGGAATATATTAAAACTCAACTGGTTTTGGCATTTAGAATTTGAGCGGGTAGGCGGTTCCATGGGTTAATAACCCTGTGAGTGAAGAAGCATCTCCTGTTCCCAGTCTTACATTGTGGCTTGTTGAGCTTGTCACTGTTGTTCCTTGTTTGTGTTACATTGTGGCTTGTTGAGCTTGTCACTGTTGTTCCTTGTTTGTGTTACATTGTGGCTTGTTGAGCTTGTCACTGTTGTTCCTTGTTTGTGTTACATTCTGGCTTGTTGAGCTTGACTCTGTTGTTCCTTGTTTGTGTTACATTGTGGCTTGTTGAGCTTGACTCTGTTGTTCCTTGTTTGTGTTACATTGTGGCTTGTTGAGCTTGACTCTGTTGTTCCTTGTTTGTGTTACATTCTGGCTTGTTGAGCTTGACTCTGTTGTTCCTTGTTTGTGTTACATTGTGGCAGTATTATTATTAAAATGTTTTATTCCATTAGTAATGGCCTAACAACGATAGTTTAGATTTATCATTATGTGATGAGGTAGATCGCTTGGCTGATTCCTCTACATGTTGCACTGAACAAATGTGTCCCAGACCTCTTCCTCTGTTACACAATTTGGCTCCGTGTAACAATTCAGCCCGTCCTCCAAAAATGTGGAGGTAAATGTAACAGCACAAGTAAGTGCAATTATGAACTATTCCTAGCAGTCAGGAATTGTACTCATTTTCACTTAGTATTAAACCATAGTCATATATATTGTGAATATTGGAGTTAACCTGAAAAGCTGAATAGAAAACCATGACCTAACCTAACCTTTTTAGTGTCTGAATGAGCATTTTATTGCATCCTTATTACAATTAGTACCTAACTTATAACTATACAAATTTCACAGTTTTTTAAAACTAATGAAATAAAACTAAAAGATTTCAATAAATTGTATTGTCCTCTAGAATATTTTCAAATTTTGTATAAAATATCTATTGTTTAATAAAAGTGGAGAAGAAATTTTGAATATTTAAAACTAATGTATAATATATTTTATATTAAACGTTATCTTAAAATTCTGATTGTCTTTACAGAAAACTGGAGAATGAATGGGAAGGTGAATGTAATGACTCAAGGAAGTGTAATTATGTATTATTCCTAACAGTCAGGACATGAACTAATTACACTTAGTACTGAACAAATTACCGTACTGTCAATTCAGAGGATGGGTTGCACAATAAAACTAATTTGTTTATTAATAGATAAGTGCACCTGTGAGTAAAAAAAGCCTGTCGGCTGTAAAAATATTGATGCAGTTATTTAAATAAAAAATATAATGAAACAAATATATCTGGCTTATTTTTATCTTATCATTTGTACTGTATATACAAAGAAGTGAAAAATTGAGCCATAGTGTAAAATTTTTTGAATGATACAAAAGAAATATTACTATTACATATCAATATGAGGTCTTAATTATCCGTGGTTAACATGATTTAATAAGGATAATACTGGTAACAGTACAAACTATAATATAAGACCTTTATTACTTAGTTTCTTTTATTAAGAAGCTTAGGTATACACAGCAACGAGCTGCTTCCCTATCCTGTATGAAGGACCACACAGTGTAGATCAAAACCCAGCTACAAGCTCATCCAACATCCCCACCTCACAGGACGGCCAGTCATACATGGTGTCAGGAGAGAACGAAATTTAAGGCTGATCTATTAGCCTCCACTGGCAAAATCTGGGTACAGCACAGGAATATCTTCCAATATTCCTGAGTGTATGAAGTAATTACAGAGCTCAAACTACCTCATACCATTTGGTCTGAAGTCACTGATAACAGGGCAATCACAGATATAGTGTTGGAGAAAATGTCCTCTCAAGTAGGACTGAAAACAGATGTTATTTCACCCAGAGGGTTATAAACCCATGGAACCGCCTACCCGCTGACGCCGTAAATGCCAAAATCCAGCTAGAATATATCGTTAGGACAATAGGCGGGACGTTTAACAAGCCCTCGGCTTTCTGTCCTCGTCGAGGCCACTAAATAGTTAGTGGCCCTTGGGTTAATTTAGGTATATATATATACTTTATTTATTTTATTTTATTTATGCATATACAAGAATGTACATAAGGAATGTGAGGATACAATTATGGTAATTACAGTCTTGTAAAGCCACTAGCACGCGCAGCGTTTCGGGCAGGTCCTTAATCTAAGAAAATTTTAAGGAGGTAAATACTTGCAAAATTTATAGACAAAAAAATGATAACAGATTACATGGAATGAAAAAAAAAAAAGATGAGAGAAAATTATAGGTACAGTATATTAAAGCACATAGGTAGCTATGATTGATTGCAATGACAGCTTAAAATGGTAGTTGACAACAAATTGGTAAAGCAACAAATACCTAAATAAATACCATCGCTTCTCAAATCTAGGAAGCGACAAAGGTCACACAATATCTCTTAGAATTACGAAGGTAAACAAGAAATGTAACATAATTGTTTACTACAATATCGGTGCTGGCTGTAGAAGTTGAAAAAAGTTTTACTTTCAAATATACTAATTTTATAAGAAAATTCGACGTAAATAGGTGGCAAGTGATCACGGATAACCTTCCATATGCCAGCGTCGTGATTGGCTGCTGCTGTAAGAAGAAAAATGTTACCTTTGGTCTGATTGGCCGAACGAAAAGCCCTAGTGACATCTAGCGAGACTTAAGTGAAGTTGCTAAAATCTTCGTAAGTATATCTTTCTGAATCGGAGAAAGGAACGTTCTTAGGCAATACTTAAGAACCTTCGTACCACACTTACTTACCAAGAAATACATGGAGCTTCGTGAATCTAGGTCCTGGTCGCTCTACGACCTCGAATAATGTTAATGTTGTGTAACTATTGTTAACATTGAGCTGAACACTGATACTGGGTATCACTCCCTATACTAAATGAAAACGATACAACAGTATGAAATAAGTTTATTAGGATTTTGAGCACGTTAGTGCTTAATAAAAATACAACAGTATAGGGAAAAAAGCAAACGTGGCATACAAAGTAACTATGAAAACTGAAATATTTTACATAATCAAAAAAATTCAGAAAATAAATGTTTCTCAAAGTTTCTATATAAATTTCTTTTAAAAATTTAAAAATTTAAAAATATTTTAAACAATATGAAAAGAAATACATTATATATATAAAATAATATAAAACTTTTGTTTTTAAACTGATTAATATGGCTTTGAATTTTAAAATATTTATTTATTTATTTAACTGCATTTTTTGTGCTCGTTTACCTGAGTGTCACTATCCCTAATGGCCTCGACGAGGACTGGAAGCTGGCGGCTTGTCGAAGGTTTCTTCTTTTTGCCTTGATGATCTTTCCAGCTATATGTTGAAACTCAACAGAAGGGAGAGAATGACTGAACTGAGACAAAATAAATGGGAGGGTTTTGTTAGTGGACTTAACCTGCATACTCCCCTGGGCAAAGCCTGGAAAGGCATAAACAAAATTATTGGTAAAAATAGTAGACAAGTTTCACACCCAAACCCGCTACAGAAAGCCAATCAGTTAATTGCAAAATGGGCTCAGGTTTCCAGCCTTGGAATGTTACCAGCTAGCACTAGGGAGAAATTGCAGGAGAGGTCCACAGACAGAAATTCTCTCATAAATTTCATGTTGAGCAAGCAACATGATGAATATGATGTTCCATATACATATTATGAATTGGATGCAGCCCTCTCCAGGGGCAGTAGCACTGCTCCTGGTGAGGACGGTATCACCTATGATATTCTAAGACTCCTACATCGTGTACCCGGTAACCCATTATTAGAATTGTTTAATGCCAGTTATGTCACTGGGCAGTTGCCTGTATCATGGACCACCAGTCTTACGGTACCTGTACCAAAGCCTGGCCAACCTAATGCTTTCCGTCCCATCTCACTGACCAGTTGCATGTGCAAAACCTTTGAGAGAATGGTGCTTAATAGATTATTGTATAGAGTTAAAGAGCACATGTCACCTGATATCAATGGTTTCACACATGGTAAAAGTGTACACAACTGTATCACAACCTTTCTTACTGTTCATGGAGATAAAAGGCACAAATACACAACATTTCTTGATTTAAAAAATGCCTTTGATATTGCTAATAGGGAAGTGATTATGTATGAATTAGCGAGAATGGATATAGGGGGACATTTATTACAATGGATACGAGGCTATCTTACCAACCGGAAGTCCTCTGCACTGTTCCAAGGCTACAAGAGTGAAACTAAAGTAATGCAACTAGGCACCCCACAAGGAGGAGTACTTAGTCCTACCTTGTTTAATGTTCTAATTAATGCTTTACTAAAATCAATCCCAACTAGTCCGGCAAACATCACTATCAGCTATGCAGATGACATCCTTGTGCATACTAAAACCCACCGCGAAATGCAAACAGTCTTAAATTATATACATACAGCTTGTGAGAGCCTTGGTCTTGTAATCAACGCTGCTAAAACTAAGGTATTTAGCAGACAAATTGGCAACCGCAAAAGTGGACCACGAAAACTTAAGATAGACAACATACCAATAGACTATGTCTCTTCTTTCAAATGCCTTGGTGTCTCTGTCCCTTGTACCTCAACTGCAGTCAATAAGTTACATCAACAATGTAGAGACAGACTCAAGGCTCTCAGAACTGTAGTGGGGTACAGCCCGAAATATGGTGTTAATATTAGAATAGCAAGAATGATGTATTTAGCGTATATAAGGTCTCTGATAGACTATCATGCACCAGCTTTGGTCGTGCAGAATGGCAAAAGTATTGATAGACTGGAAAAAATGCAAAATGAAGCACTCAGAATTATACTTGGCTGTCCTATAACTACCAAAGTTCTCAACATGCGGAAAGAATTAAATATACTTAGCATTAGAGATAGAATATTTGAAATTAATCTTATGATGGGACTAAAGCTGCTGCGTGATAACAAAAACAACATTGTGTCAGTTGCACTGTTAGAACACATACGAAATGGAACTAGCGAGTCTAAATGGATTCAAAGAACTGCCACTCATATTAAAATGATGGGACTGCACGATGTATATACAGATGAAAGAGTACAGCACTTCCTTCCACCCTGGCAGATAGTACCTTTTGACATCCTGACCCCTGCATACCCCACCAAGAAACTAATCACAAGCAACCCTCATGCTCAGCTTGCTGCTAAATTAAGCACCATAGAACACATTCACAATATACAAGCTGAAAACAACATTGCACAGACCATATACACTGACGGATCACTCAATACAGCTACAGGGAGGGCAGGAAGTGCTGTTATTGCTCATCAGCCCGATGGCAGCACAATTCAAAGAAATATCCGAATTAGTAACTGGGCGTCCACAATGCAAGCCGAGTTGGTAGCGATACTGGTAGCACTCGAAATTATTGACAACACTGAAGTAGACAGCTTAATTATTTCTGACTCCCTATCCTCACTACGAGCAATAAACAGTATGCAATCAAGTAATAACGTGCTTGTCTTGGAAGCTAGACGTAGATATATAAGAATACTTAGCAAGAGGGTAAATATAAAAATGTTGTCGATTCCTTCTCACATTGGCCTGCAGGAACATGACAAAGTTGACGCCCTTGCTAAGGCTGCAGTAAATAAAGACAGTATTGAACGGAATCTTGAGTTATCAAATAGGTCCCTTAAAAGTGTCATTAGACGAGAACTCCTGGATGGATTTGAAGAAAGTAGAACAGTGCAAACTGGAACTAGCAGATCCATTGTTCATCACAATGAAATGTGTGAAGTAAAACATGTGTATGGGGCAAGTAACAAAGTCAGTAGACTAACAGATGTTTTCACAGCTCGTATAAGACTTGGCTACAAGTATCTCTGGCAGTTCGGCTTGTATAGGGATCTAGATGAAGTAAAGTGTAAAGTGTGTAGACAAAGACAGGGCCACACACTCGAACACTATATCTTGGATTGTAGTAAAATTGAGCCTTTTAGAGATAAATCTAAGCTCACTCTGTATGATATGGCAACCTATCTTATTACCATGGATAAATTACCTGAAATCCTTGCACTGTATCCACATTTTGCTTCCAGTAGATGAACGACATATGAGATTCAGAAACAAGTAGTGTATTGTGAGGACTAATAATAAACAGAAGCTCCCCTATGACTCTGTAATATCCCCATTGGCCAAACTATTATGTATTAACGATAAAACCTACCATTAATGTATGATGACTTACTGTAAATATGTAGCTCTTGTAATAGCACTTTCTCTGTAACTAGCTGACATTGTATCTATAAGGTGTGAAGGATTGAAGAAATTGTTTATGTAATAATCTAAGATGAGGTCTGATAAAGACCTTTTGTGCCCTCTGTAATGCTTTTGCGCTACCGCTCACAGGATGAGTATGTGGTGCACAATAAACTAGCCGCCTTCGGCGGCAACAATCAATCAATCAAATCAATCCTGTTCTCAGTCCTACATTGTGGCTTGTTGAGCTTGTCACTGCTGTTCCTTGTTTGTGTTACATTGTGGCTTGTTGAGCTTGTCACTGCTGTTCCTTGTTTGTGTTACATTGTGGCTTGTTGAGCTTGTCACTGCTGTTCCTTGTTTGTGTTACATTGTGGCTTGTTGAGCTTGTCACTGTTGTTCCTTGTTTGTGTTACATTGTGGCTTGTTGAGCTTGTCACTGCTGTTCCTTGTTTGTGTTACATTGTGGCTTGTTGAGCTTGTCACTGTTGTTCCTTGTTTGTGTTACATTGTGGCTTGTTGAGCTTGTCACTGTTGTTCCTTGTTTGTGTTACATTGTGGCTTGTTGAGCTTGTCACTGTTGTTCCTTGTTTGTGTTACATTGTGGCTTGTTGAGCTTGACACTGTTGTTCCTTGTTTGTGTTACATTGTGGCTTGTTGAGCTTGTCACTGTTGTTCCTTGTTTGTGTTACATTGTGGCTTGTTGAGCTTGTCACTGTTGTTCCTTGTTTGTCTTACATTGTGGCTTGTTGAGCTTGTCACTGTTGTTCCTTGTTTGTGTTACATTGTGGCTTGTTGAGCTTGTCACTGTTGTTCCTTGTTTGTGTTACATTGTGGCTTGTTGAGCTTGTCACTGTTGTTCCTTGTTTGTGTTACATTGTGGCTTGTTGAGCTTGTCACTGTTGTTCCTTGTTTGTGTTACATTGTGGCTTGTTGAGCTTGTCACTGTTGTTCCTTGTTTGTCTTACATTGTGGCTTGTTGAGCTTGTCACTGTTGTTCCTTGTTTGTGTTACATTGTGGCTTGTTGAGCTTGTCACTGTTGTTCCTTGTTTGTGTTACATTGTGGCTTGTTGAGCTTGTCACTGTTGTTCCTTGTTTGTGTTACATTGTGGTTTGTTGAGCTTGTCACCGTTGTTCCTTGTGTGTGTTACATTGTGGCTTGTTGAGCTTGTCACCGTTGTTCCTTGTGTGTGTTACATTGTGGCTTGTTGAGCTTGTCACCGTTGTTCCTTGTGTGTGTTACATTGTGGCTTGTTGAGCTTGTCACCGTTGTTCCTTGTGTGTGTTACATTGTGGCTTGTTGAGCTTGTCACCGTTGTTCCTTGTGTGTGTTACATTGTGGCTTGTTGAGCTTGTCACCGTTGTTCCTTGTGTGTGTTACATTGTGGCTTGTTGAGCTTGTCACCGTTGTTCCTTGTTTGTGTTACATTGTGGCTTGTTGAGCTTGTCACCGTTGTTCCTTGTTTGTGTTACATTGTGGCTTGTTGAGCTTGTCACCGTTGTTCCTTGTTTGTGTTACATTGTGGCTTGTTGAGCTTGTCACCGTTGTTCCTTGTTTGTCTTACATTGTGGCTTGTTGAGCTTGTCACTGTTGTTCCTTGTTTGTGTTACATTGTGGCTTGTTGAGCTTGTCACTGTTGTTCCTTGTTTGTGTTACATTGTGGCTTGTTGAGCTTGACACTGTTGTTCCTTGTTTGTGTTACATTGTGGCTTGTTGAGCTTGTCACTGTTGTTCCTTGTTTGTGTTACATTGTGGCTTGTTGAGCTTGACACTGTTGTTCCTTGTTTGTGTTACATTGTGGCTTGTTGAGCTTGTCACTGTTGTTCCTTGTTTGTGTTACATTGTGGCTTGTTGAGCTTGACACTGTTGCTCCTTGTTTGTGTTACATTGTGGCTTGTTGAGCTTGTCACTGTTGTTCCTTGTTTGTGTTACATTGTGGCTTGTTGAGCTTGTCACTGTTGTTCCTTGTTTGTGTTACATTGTGGCTTGTTGAGCTTGTCACTGTTGTTCCTTGTTTGTGTTACATTGTGGCTTGTTGAGCTTGTCACTGTTGTTCCTTGTTTGTGTTACATTGTGGCTTGTTGAGCTTGTCACTGTTGTTCCTTGTTTGTGTTACATTGTGGCTTGTTGAGCTTGTCACTGTTGTTCCTTGTTTGTGTTACATTGTGGCTTGTTGAGCTTGTCACTGTTGTTCCTTGTTTGTGTTACATTGTGGCTTGTTGAGCTTGTCACTGTTGCTCTTTGTTTGTGTTACATTGTGGCTTGTTGAGCTTGTCACTGTTGTTCCTTGTTTGTGTTACATTGTGGCTTGTTGAGCTTGTCACTGTTGTTCCTTGTTTGTGTTACATTGTGGCTTGTTGAGCTTGTCACTGTTGTTCCTTGTTTGTGTTACATTGTGGCTTGTTGAGCTTGTCACTGTTGCTCCTTGTTTGTGTTACATTGTGGCTTGTTGAGCTTGTCACTGTTGCTCTTTGTGTGTTACATTGTGGCTTGTTGAGCTTGTCACTGTTGCTCTTTGTGTGTTACATCTAGTGTTAAAAAAAATGATGTAGTAAACTGCCCGAACCTAACCCAACCTAGCCTATGTACCCTAACCTAACCTAGGTAACCTAATCTAACCTAAATAACCTTACAGCCTAACATAGGTAACCAAATCTAACCTAGCATAACCTACCCTAGCCTAGCCTAACCTAACCTAACCTAACCTAACCTAACCTAACCTAGGTAATCTAATCTAACCTAAATAACTTTACAGCCTAACATAGGTAACCAAATCTAACCTAGCATAACCTACCCTAGCCTAGCCTAGCCTAACCTAGGTAATCTAATCACGTTGTGTGTGTCATAACCGCCAAGTTAGCCTCGTGGAATACACTTGTACCCCCTTAATGACTGGCAGTCTTGGCCTCAAGCAAATCCCAATTTGAATGGTGTAGGATTATAGTGAAAGTCTCGAATTAAATCCGCCAGTTTACTGGAGTGAACGTAGTCTACCTGACCACAGCTTTTTACATGGTTATCATTGTAAATGTGTGGCCACGTCTGTGGTAGAAAGGTTTTTACAAGATATACATCACAGCAAAGTTAATCATCTTATAATAACCATCATATAATAAGTTTTATCTCAAGGCATTAGCCACTGGAGCTAAGTTAATCAGGTGCCTAACATCTGAGTGGACAGCGCTCGGGATTCATAGTCCTGAGGTTCTGGGTTCGATCCCCGGTGCAGGCGGAAAAAATGGGTAAAATTTGTTTTCACCCTGCTAGGCGAATAGGTAAATTTCACCTATTCACCTAGCAGTAAATAGGTACCTGGGAGTTGGACAGCTACTACGGGCTGCTTCCTGGGGATGTGTAACAAAAAGGAGGCCTGGTCGAGGACCGGGCCGCGGGGACGCTAAGCCCCGAAATCATCTGAAGCTAACCTCAAGAGGTGACAAAACCTAACATTAGTACACTTGGCAACAAGTGAAGAGAATCTAAGTTATGGCCAAGGAAATAAACTAGAATATACGCAGATGGTCTGTGTATATAGTAATAATAATATACATCAGTTCTTTAACAATAATGAACAGTCTGCCTTTACTTAGAATCTATATATACCTTTAATAAGGCAGCTAAAAATAAGGCAAAATAATATGCTATGTTTATATAAACTACTTCAGCGGTCAGCGTTATAAATTCTGATCTTATATTAGCACAAAAAGAAAGTAATTATATAACTTTTATAAAAATACATAAATAACTCCTAAAATTGCGTACAAATTATATTATTCTTTTATATTTAATTTTAAATCTTATTAAAAAAAAGCAGATAAATTTCATATTTTATGTATTAATAAATGTTTGATGTTTTCAAACAGCAACTTCTTAATGAAGGTCATATGTTGTAAAGTTGGTGACTGTTCTATAACTGCACTTGTCGGGGGACAGGAAGCCTGTGTATATATAGTCCAGTATCTAGGTCCCCCCCTCCCCCCCCCCCCGAGGTAAAATTTCTGACTTTCCCATTTTCTTTACGTCACATTCTGTGAGTTATGCCTTAACTGAAGTCAATATATTAATACAAGGGGCAGTTAATTATATAAGTTATATAACACACTAGTATTTTGTTTTAATTTGTTTTCGTTTCATATTTTATTTTAAACTTAACTTAAAAATTATATACATCTCTTATTATTTGGTGAAGTAGTCACTTTTCCAGTTTTTTATGGGGTAACTTTCCTATTTAGCATTACGGTGATAATTCCCGTTTGTGGTCAGCATTTGTGTTGGATGTAAAGCTTATCAACTTTTCGAGGTTTATTAAGCTCACCACAACATTTTATTGACCATCAGGCAATTATACTTTAGCCTAGGATATAATTTAGAGACAAGGTGCTGTGGCACAGTGGTAAAGCACTCGACGTCCCTGTACCTCGCTGACGATGAAACAAAAAAATCTGGGGCCAGATTCACGAAGCAGTTACGCAAGCACTTACGAATGTGTACATCTTTCCTTAATCTTTGACGGCTTTGGTTACATTTATTGAACAGTTTACAAGCATGAAAACTTGCCAATCAACTGTTGTTATTGTTATAAACAGCCTCCTGGTGCTTCGGAGCTCATTAGCTGTTTAATAATTGTAAACAAAGCCGCCAAAGATTGAGAAAAGATGTACAGGTTCGTAAATGCTTGCGTAACTGCTTCGTGAATCTGGCCTCTGGGCTGGGGTCAAGTCCTGATAGAGAGGACTAGGCTACATTTTTTAAATTTACATTTTTTTTCTACTAGACTAGAAAAAACGTTTTCTGTTCCTTAACCCTGATGCTCCTGTTACCTAGCAGTAAATAGGTACCTGGGAGTTTTGGGTTCTCAGAACCCAAAACAGAAACAGCTTAGGCTGTTAGTTTAGTAGGGTTAACTTTCAATTAACAGTTTTCATGACGTTTTGTAACCTTAGGAGAACTTCCTGCCCTCCTAACCTACCAGAAGACCCTTAACTTGCTGTTTTGGAAAAATAAATCCAAAATGTATTTTTCATTATTAAATTATCTTTTGATAATGAAAACGGCCTTTTTGGCTATAGCGCATAGGAGTGAAAAGCGACATAATTTGTAAGAGGACGGGTTGCACTTCAAACACCTACGGGATATTCATGCCCATGTCACCTGTTGTGGTGGCTTAATCTTCATCTATCAATCACCAAAGGAGCAGGGTAATTTGTCCCCCCCCCCCATCCTCCCATTGAGCCACCACATCTAGGACTCCTGGGCAGACAACTCCTAGACGCAGGAAAGCAAGAAATACAGATCTCAGTGTATGGGTAAACACACGAGTGGTCAAAAGGCAACAAAGTATTCATCTCTTCCCTCACCTTACACTATTAAGATCGGTCATGAATTACCATTTACCTCCAGCAGAAACGCTGACCAACCGCGGCATTCTACGAAAGGCACAACATCCTCAGGGTGGTTGATACTTCATTCACTTGACTCCTAAGAACCAAATAGTTTGTTAGTAATGGTAATTCCAAACCAATCATAAAACAGACACACACACATTTATGCCTAACGTGATATGGGATGGTTTCTTGCAGTGTTCCTACACCATGTATCATGTTAACTGTCCACCATAGTACTGGCCAGATGTACTAGTTTCTAGTTAATATTTGGATACTTTCCTGAAGATTTCTTTAGTCAGTAGGACAAGGCACTGAGAATTGACTTTAGTCCTGGGCAATGTTGTGGACTAACGTACACTTGCTGGTTGGTCAGTGAGTTATGGTTGTCCTCATATCCCTCCAGAGGTTGATCACCATCAGGCTTTATTTGGTTTTATTTATATATACAAGAGTTGTTACACTGTTGTAAAGCCACTAGCATGAATAGCATTTCAGGCAGGTCCTTAATCCTAATTTTCCCTGGAATACAACCCGCCAAATCATTTAACAACCAGGTACCCATTCACTGCTGGGTGAACAGAGGCAACAGTTAAGGATTGGCGCCCACTCAATCCTCCCCGGCCAGGATACCAACCCAGACCAAAGCACTCGTGAAGCGTCGGGCGAGTGTCTTACCACTACGCCACTGGAACTGCAATAGCTAATCCAATCCCTCCAAGTATTGAGTTAATTATGCATTTGGGTGAAACATTTTCTGCACCCGTAACGAAGGCAGCGTCCACGAGGGAACACTAAACTCTGGATTATCCCCACATGTTAATATTTAGCCGATGGCCTGGCACAGAAACCAAGTTACAGTGCCGCTCCTGTGCCAAGTAAGTCACCTACGGGCTCACCATGGCCCATGCTACATAGAACTTTTTGTTCCGAGTAGCTGAACCTAAAACAATAACAACAACAATGCGGGAACCAAAAATTAGCCAAAGCCCCTGACCTTCATAATCTATCAACAGTACAACTGTATAACAATGACACTTTGTCAACCATCATTATTATTGTTCAAGTCTCCATTAAATAAATATCAATTATTCAATCTTCTCTATTCTAAGCCCAAGTTTCCTTAGGGTGGAAAGGTACGACACACAGCAGGGTCACTCAGTGAGAAAATGTTACATATACTGTATTCTGATTAGTATTACTTTATTACAAAAGCATGATGAATCCTACAGTTGCTTCCACTCAGACTAGTTAATGGTGTTACATGCAACCTTCTCGTGTCACGGCAGAGTTGCCCGAGCTCACTCCACTCTTCTTCAGTATTGTAACCCAGCTAGCATTAATATTTTCAAAGACAAAAGTTGCCTGCATTGCAATACCTTCTTAACTTTACTTTTTTTTTGCAGAGATAATATTGCAGACAAATTTATATCACATACTGAAGTTAAAATTTATAAGATAAACAGAAAATTGCACATGTCAAATAAATACAAATGCTGTTCACACAAAATTGCACAAGTAAAGTTCTCATTACTTATGCTGTTTGTCACTCGCACACCTTCGGGAAACTAAAGAGACACGGGGCAAATACAGAAGGAAAATATGAAGACATGAGAATTGGGAGAGAAGCAATTATCAAAAAGAGTGCTAAACTAATATAGTTATATGGCACCAAGTTACATAATGTTCAAGAGTACCAAATATCATAATACCAATATGAGACCAGAAACACATATTGTATGATGATTAATGTCAAAGGTGTCAGATTCATTTGAGGAATATATCAAGGGATGGGACGGGGGAAAGGAATGTTGGCCAACCACTTGGACGATCGGGGATTGAACACCGACTTCCATGAAGCGAGACCGTCGCTTTACCGTCTACCCCCATGTGGCATACAGGATAAATGTGACAGGCAGAGAAGAGATGCCACTGAGTGCTCAGGACACGAGACGTGTTACAATATGCACCAACTCTCAGGTACCTATTCAGTGCTAAGTAAACAAAGTGAGCATAAGATGAACCTAAATGTTTCATATGGTATGGGAGTCAAACCACAACCCCCTTTGAGCCACTCTGCCACTGTGCTACAGGTCACCCTACATAATTATACTGCAATACATGAAGTATTATTTGTACGAGTAATACAGTACAAATTACATAAATGACAGTGATATTTGGCATATAGAGCCAAACATAAAAACAAAACTTAACATGATAATGATATTTCATGACTGACCATGAACAGTGTTTGTTGACATTACAGTATAAGTAACTTATGGACTCTTGTATTGTAACACTGAAACACTACACGAAGTGTCTTTTATGGCCCATTTAACTTAACACTTATTTCGAGTGTTTCACATACACAGCCTCCAGTTGACACCAAACTACTGTACACACCTTCCTTGCTTATATCTTGAATGAACATCAAAAATACATAAAGTTAATAAAGAGAAACTTTATTGTGAGTGTCCTCACAAGAGCTCTCTACAAAATAAACCATTATCCACAATATGACTTATTACAGCATGCTACATTCCCTCCAGCACGCCACTTTCCCTCCAGCTCGCCACTTTCCCTCCAGCACGCCACTTTCCCTCCAGCACGCCACTTTCCCTCCAGCACGCCACTTTCCCTCCAGCACGCTGTCAGTGTTCAATACTTTATGACATCTTGCAAAATACTGTACTTGCACAAATATTTGCTGGTCTTCAGTTTATAACGCCATACTAAGCATTCCCACAAGACTAACGGTTTACATCTCACAGCACATGTGCCATACAGTACACTTCTTGCACGCAGGTACACCATTTTATCCTATTCCGTATTACACCACATTTTTAAGGTTATGAATTACAATCAACTGTGGCCTTAATGATATTAGCAGTTTATAAGCCCTAAATGTAAACATGTAATTTAACCAAACCTAACCTAAAATTAACTAGACGATTAATCTAGATGGTAATACTGTGGCACTTTATGTACCAAACTCCACATTCAGCACAGGAATGTCTGACTATAAATACAAAGATATCCTGAATAAATTAACAGATTTGTTATGTCTTTAAATAAACAAATAAAACTGCTGCACTTCTCTTACATGTCGCACATCTTATTCTGAAATTGCACGGCACCAACACGATATAGTTGACATGGGGTAAAGTTGCCGGCTGCCAGACACCTGCGACTCAGAAACCTTGTGTGCCAACGGCGCTGAATAAAACAATACACAAAATTGTCAAGTGCTTAAAATATACTACCGCTATAATGATAATATTAATAATGATCAAATCCACAAGGGCCTTGACGAGGGTTTGAGTCTATGGGCTGGATGTTCCAAGATACACTCTCGTCAACTGCAACACAACACGGTAAAAGTTGCCTAGAGCGCATCTGGGAACATCCAGCGCATAACTTGGAACCCACATCAAGGCCCTTGTGGATTTGTTCATTTGATATATCACGTAATTGGGATTTCTGTGTGCAAGAATAATAATAATAATGAGAAAATCTGTAGGAGCAGTGATGAGGGTTCGAACCTATGTGGTGGGTGTTACCACGAACACGCTTCTAGTGACTAGAAGCGCGTGCGTACTTATGTTCAATCACGTTAGTATGATTACTCTGTGTAATAATAATAATAATAATAATAATACCAGTAATAATAATAAATAATGCTAATAAATAACAATAATAATAATAATAATAATAATAATAATAATAATAATAATAACAACAACAAAAAATCTGAATAAAAATGTTGTTTTCCTTTCATAGTGTTTCTGTACTTCTTACAAAAATCTTGTATTATTAATTTTTTTTATCTTCTCATACAAACGTTAAAAAGATATATTACTTAAATTCGTACGGATGCTCGCCGTTTATGGTGTATTATGAACATGCAGTAATACTGTGAAATAAACAGATCTCTAACAGTAAGACAACAGAGGCCAACACTATGGCATGCCCCATAACGTCAGCCTCTGACTAATTTTCATTAAGAGTTCAGCAAGTATTAAATCTACAGATACAATTCTGATGCTATTTTATACATTAACATCTTTAATTCATATCATAGGAGGTTACATAAATCTAATACATTACTTTACATTCATCTTGGGATGCCTGTATAACCTTGATAATAAGGTTGTCAAGGTTACTGACAGGTTACTGACAGGTTACTGACAGGTTGCTGACAGGTTACTGACAGGTTACTCATAGGTTACTGACAAGGTTACTGACAGGCTACTGACAGGTCACTGACAGGTCACTGACAGGTTACTGACAGGTTACTGACAGGCTACTGACAGGTTACTGACAAGTCACTGCCAAAAAGAACAAGGTTGTTTATGTTAACAACAAGAGGCAGCTTTACCCCTACAATGCAAGTCATTACAGCGACCATCCTGGAATTGCACACAACAAATTACAAGTTACATCTGACCTGCACTAAATTAGTTTGTCATTGCAACCAACACATTTTATCCTAGAATTGCACAGCATGAGAAAAATACACGCCACCATAATTGTATACAAAAATTCTCATTGCACCATTTTTTGCGTCTGTAAGTGTGTGTGTTTCCTTCAAGTCCCTCGAGGGCTTACTATATGAGCATGCGCTCTAACATTAACTACGGTCAAGGTGAAGGGAAAACCTAATACATGTGTAAACATAATGTTATCTTGAGAGGTTATCTTGAGATGATTTTGGGGCTTTTAGTGTCCCCGCGGCCCGGTCCTCGACCAGGCCTCCACCCCCAGGAAGCAGCCCGTGACAGCTGACTAACACCCAGGTACCTAATTTACTGCTAGGTAACAGGGGCATAGGGTGAAAGAAACTCTGCCCATTGTTTCTCGCCGGCGCCTGGGATCGAACCCAGGACCACAGGATCACAAGTCCCGCGTGCTGTCCGCTCGGCCGACCGGCTCCCTATGTTAAACCAAATTTTCCGATGAAACCTTCATCCATTATCAAGATGTTGTCGAACAATTCATGTTCAAATTAGAGTTTAGATTCAAAAGAATGTGTGTACAAAAGAACATAAGAGTAATGTACAATTTTGGGTATAGGAGTTACACATAATTATGATGCCACTAATATGCAAAACATTTCGGGCAATGTTAAACAGTATCTTGATAAACGATGTAGGTTTCATCCCAAAATTTGGTTTAATATTATATTTACATATACTAATTGGGTCTTTCCTCAGCCCGACTTTTCGAGTGTTCACAACCTCACTAAAGTGATGTACTGAATTGCCAGAAACCAACCCAACCAAGGACCTATGAATAGAAAATGGGCCATCATGTCAATTTTGTGAGCTGCTATGATTGTTAATACGAACATCAGTTTTTGGCCTCCGGATTTATACGTCAAAATGCGATGTACTCCGAATATATACGTCAAAATGCGATGTACTCCGAATATATACGTCAAAATGCGATGTACTCCGAATATATACGACAAAATGCGATGTACTCCGGATTTATACGTCAAAATGCGATGTACTCCGAATATATACGTCAAAATGCGATGTACTCCGGATTTATACGTCAAAATGCGATGTACTCCAAATATATACGTCAAAATGTGATGTACTCCGAATATGTCAAAATGCGATGTACTCCGAATATATACGTCAAAATGCGATGTACTCCAAATTTATACGTCAAAATGCGATGTACTCCAAATTTATACATCAAAATGCGATGTACTATTCGTGAGAATGGGTTGCTGTCCTTCACGTTCGTTCACACAAAACAGAAGTGTAGCAAGTTTCTTCATTAACTACAGTACTGTACTGTGATTTCCTCATTACCCTTCAAATTTTACCACAAATTTGAGGCAAATTAAAAATTGAACCAGTTCACCACAAATGAAAATTGCTCGGCCAATAGAACATTGAAGGTCAGGTCACGAGCCCGGTATATGCCAGCTGTAACCTCACCACCGCTCACAATGTGGGTACACACAGGTACACACACACACTAATAAATTAATTATATCATTCTTGTACATATGTTATTTTATCCTTGAGATGCTTGGCACCAACAACACACACATATCCAACCCCTCATGGGAGCTGGTAACACTTATCCAGGCAGCCCTCAGGGAAGCTGGTAACATGTATCTAGCCCTCAGGGGAGCTGGTAACATGTCCCCAGCCCTCAGGGAAGCTGGTAACATGTCCCCAGCCCTCAGGGAAGCTGGTAACATGTCCCCAGCCCTCAGGGAAGCTGGTAACATGTCCCCAGCCCTCAGGGAAGCTGGTAACATGTCCCCAGCCCTCAGGGAAGCTGGTAACATGTCCCCAGCCCTCAGGGAAGCTGGTAACATGTCCCCAGCCCTCAGGAAAGCTGGTAACATGTCCCCAGCCCTCAGGAAAGCGGGTAACATGTCCCCAGCCCTCAGGGAAGCGGGTAACATGTCCCCAGCCCTCAGGGAAGCTGGTAACATGTCCCCAGCCCTCAGGGAAGCTGGTAACATGTCCCCAGCCCTCAGGGAAGCTGGTAACATGTCCCCAGCCCTCAGGGAAGCGGGTATCATGTCCCCAGCCCTCAGGAAAGCGGGTAACATGTCTCCAGCCCTCAGGGAAGCGGGTATCATGTCTCCAGCCCTCAGGGAAGCTGGTAACAGAAGTTATAGTTAGGTGGTGGTGGAGGTATCACAGGCTGCTGCTGGGGTATCGTGACCCCTTCCGCATCCAGGAGTCTCAGCTTAATCTCCATATTCAGCAGCATCTCCAGATCACGACTCGTTGCCAAACTCGGCATCCGCTGACCTACAAAGAAATTGAATTATGATACTAAATTGAAATGATGTATGGTGGTGAATGGGAGGCAGGATAATAATCCACAGCTGTATTTGAAGAGATTAAATAACATCATCAAACATGACAACAAAGAGTTGAATCATCTTGCAAGAGGAATAAATCATTTGAATTTCCCTTGCTCTTCAACTGCGAGGATATATGAAATGATATTATGCATATCGAACCAAAGAAGAGGGAAGAGAAGCAACTATCCCGTGTAGTGTACCATAAACAGACAAGAAAGAATTTAAAACAAATCAACATGTACAGCCACTAAACAGTACCATTCAGGCTATCACACGCCAAAGTGCTTCTTCATTTATCCTCAACAAGTCTTAAGGATCGCAAAACTCACGTAAAAGTGCATTGACACCATCCACCCAGTAGTTGAAGACCATCTCGTCAGGAGCAACGAAGTCAACACTATTGGTCTCGTTGACGTTGTTACTTTCCAAAATGAGGGAGAATGCCAGCTGGTATGCGTTCTTCTTGCTATAAAAGAAAAGGAGACATTCTAGTACTACTGTATAAACATCTTGATGCATACAACATCCACAGCATTATAGTACCATTCATGTCTTGATGCATATAAAATCTATTTCAATTTGAGTGCTACACACATCTTGATGCAGGTTACATCTATTTAAATTATAATACACA
The DNA here is from genome assembly GCF_040958095.1 of Procambarus clarkii. Classification (NCBI taxonomy): domain Eukaryota; kingdom Metazoa; phylum Arthropoda; class Malacostraca; order Decapoda; family Cambaridae; genus Procambarus; species Procambarus clarkii. The sequence goes on from NC_091154.1 coordinate 125,072, forward strand.
CTTTAAACATGCATAATAAAACTACAGTATATACCTGTACAACTCCTTTGATTTGTGACTTCCGTGTTTCTTCAACTAATGAAAGACGCTGGAGAGAGCGAGCAATATCTACCCATAACTGTCAACAGTCCACCATAACTGTCAACAGTCACCATAACTGTCAACAGTCCGCCATAACTGTCAACAGTCCACCATAACTGTCAACAGTCACCATAACTGGCAACAGTCCACCATAACTGTCAACAGTCCGCCATAACTGTCAACAGTCCGCCATAACTGTCAACAGTCCGCCATAACTGTCAACAGTCCGCCATAACTGTCAACAGTCCACCATAACTGTCAACAGTCCACCATAACTTGCAACAGTCCACCATAACTGGCAACAGTCACCATAACTGGCAACAGTCCACCATAACTGTCAACAGTCCACCATAACTGTCAACAGTCCACCATAACTGGCAACAGTCCACCATAACTGGCAACAGTCCACCATAACTGGCAACAGTCCACCATAACTGTCAACAGTCAACCATAACTGTCAACAGTCCACCATAACTGGCAACAGTCTGCCATAACTGGCAACAGTCCACCATAACTGGCAACAGTCCACCATAACTGGCAACAGTCACCATAACTGGCAACAGTCTGCCATAACTGGCAACAGTCCACCATAACTGTCAACAGTCCACCATAACTGGCAACAGTCCACCATAACTGTCAACAGTCCACCATAACTGGCAACAGTCTGCCATAACTGGCAAGTCACCATAACTGGCAACAGTCTGCCATAACTGGCAAGTCACCATAACTGGCAACAGTCCACCATAACTGTCAACAGTCTGCCATAACTGTCAACAGTCCACCATATCAAATTGCAGTAGCAATTTGCAGCATTGAGACCAATTTTTCCCTTATGTATCATTGGTAGCATCTTGTAATCTTGAGGTTATCTTGAGAGGATTTTGGGGCTTAGCGTCCCCGCGGCCCGGTCCTCGACCAGGCCTCCTTTTTGTTACATAACCCCAGGAAGCAGCCCATAGCAGCTGTCTAACTCCCAGGTGCCTATTTACTGCTAGGTAAATCATCAGGGCATCAGGGTGAAAGAAACATTTTGCCCAATTGACTCCACCTCCATCGGGGATCGAACCCGGAACCTCAGGACTACGAATCCAAAGCGCTGTCCACTCAGCTGTCAGGCACCCTAGCGTCCTGCATATATATATTTTTAGCATACTTCCTAGTACAGTACTTACATTTTTATTCAATATATGCAAGTAAACAAATACTGTACACCCAACAAAGAAATTGACAACATGCCCATGCATTCAGTCCTGCACCATAATTCTATTAACTTCATTTTTTTTGTTATAAATGCAAAGTACAAACAGAAATCACAATAGCGTGATGCATCAAATTATACCATGTCGTAGCTCAGTCGATTAAGGCAGCGTCTGGGATGCTCTCGGACATAGGTTTGAATCCTCGTCACGCCCATTGTGGATTTGTTCGCAAAGTACAAGTAGCACGAGCACTCTGTGTAAAGTGGACAAACAAACATAGATCACGGGACAGTCCCCATGACATAGTGGTAAGACACTCACCTGGCATTTCACGAGCGCTTTGTCATGGGTTCGTATCCTGGCCGGGGAGGATTTACTAAGCGCCAATCCATAACTGTAGCCTCTGTTTATCCAACAGCAAAATAAGTACCTAGTTGTTAAACGATTTGGTGGGAAATCGTTTAGCGTTAAACAAATGAAACTTACATTCCCTATCAGCCAAGTTCCAACATGGAACAATCTATTCAAATTAAATAACTATAAATTTAGGAAAGAAATATATAACTCTGCTTAAAAAAACCAGCGTTGAATGTAATGAAACTCCATTTTCTGGGTGAGACCCGGAGGCTCCCCGCAACTATCCAGGCTGATATGTATATTATTAAACTTTGGCATCAGTCAGTGTGAATGGAGTTCTAGGCCTACTGGGGAGCATGGGCCAGAACCTGGCCCCCCTCAGAGAAGCACGAGGAGCAATGGCTTATAGAAGTGCACATGTGTTTGAAGCATTGCATTTCTGCCATCGACCGGGCCAGACACCCAGAAAGGTCATGATCAATAATTCTTCTGCAGAACCCTTATTTCTAAAGTTCTTATCTAGATAGAATTTGAGAAAGAATTCTTTGCCAATCAATTATACAAGATATGGAATGGCGACTAAACGTTTTAGCAAACACACACACACAACCTATAAATTATGTGAGAAATCTTTAAAGAAGTCTGATAAAAAATGAGATCTAGGGGTAGTTCTAGATAGAAAACTATCACCTGAAGATCACATTAAGAACATTGTGCGAGGAGCCTATGCTACACTTTCTAACTTCAGAATTTCTTTTAAATACATGGATGGCGATATACTAAAGAAATTGTTCACGACTTTTGTAAGACCAAAGCTGGAATGTGTAGCAGTTGTGTGGTGCCCATATCTTAAGAAGCACATCAACAAACTGGAAAAGGTGCAAAGACATGCTACTAAGTGGCTCCCAGAACTGAAGGGCAAGAGCTACGAGGAGAGGTTAGAGGCATTAAATATGTCAAAACTAGAAGATAGAAGAAAAAGGGGTGATATGATCACTACACACAAAATAGTAACAAGAATTGATAAAACTGACAGGGAAGATTTCCTGAGACCTGGAACTTCAAGAACAAGAGGTCATAGATTTAAACTAAGCACAGATGCCGAAGAAATATAAGAAAATTCACTTTCGCAGAGTGGTAGACGGTTGGAACAACTTAGGTGAGAAGGTGGTGGAGGCCAAGACCGTCAGTAGTTTCAAAGCGTTATATGACAAAGAGTGTTGGGAGGACAGGACACCACGAGCGTAGCTCTCATCCTGTAACTACACTTAGGTAATTACACTTAGGTAATTACACACAATCCTGCAACAATCTCATCTGACTCCTCAACACACAAACATGGCTAATTCAGACACAAAGGTACAGTACTCCAAGTGTCAACCTTGCAGAGTAATCATTACATATTTGACACATACATAAGCCGCCAGCTTATGTATGTGTCAAGCTTGTGTTTGACAAGCCGCCAGCTACCGTCCACATCGAAGCCACTTGTGTTGGTGGTATTCAGGTAAATTCAGGTAAACATACCCAGTTTTATCCTTCATGTGAGGACATTCCTTGCCAGTTACAATGCTCTTTATATCCACGATGCTGATTTTCTTGCCCAGTTCATCTATCGACGGCACGGCCTTCTCGTCGCAGTCATCATAGTGGAAGAACTTGTGGTTAGGAGACAGTCGGCAGTACCGAAATTTGTCCTTGGCTCTCTGGAAAAATTCAAAGCTTTTAAAAACTAACAAAAGATCTCTAGTTAGAGAATCTAACAATACATCACAACCATAATAATAGACAATGTCTAACAATAGATGATCACAAACATTGTGAGAAGTGTATACTATGGTTTCCAACTTCAGAATCGTATTTAAATACTGTATATAGAACGTGAAATATTAAAGAAAATTTTCACAACTTTTGTGAGAGCAAAATATGAATATGCAGTGGTTGTGTGGTGGCCGTATCTCAAGAAACACATCAGAAAACTGGAAGAGGTGCAAAGACATGCAACTAAATGGTTTCTGGAACTGAAAAGCAAAGGCTACGAGGAGAGGCTAGAGGTGTTAAATATCCCAAACCTAGAAGATAGAAGAGGCAATATGATCACTACATACAAAATAGTAAAAAGAATCAATGAAATTGATAAGAGGAATTGTTTAAACCTGTAACTTCAAGACCAAGCGGTCATACTGTATATTCAAGCTAAGGAAATAAAGCTGCCAACAAAAAATATTAGAAAGCTCTCGTTTGCAAACAGTTGTAGACAGAACAAGTTAAGTGAGGTGGTGGAGGCCAAAACCATCAGTAGTTTCAAAGCGTTATACGACAAAGAGTACTGGGAAGACGGACCACGAGTGTAGCTCTCATCCTGTAACTACACTTAGGTAATTACACCCCACAGTGTGAGCCAGCAAGGTATATTAGTCACACTCACAGAGTGGGCTAGCAAGGTATATTAGTCACACTCACAGAGTGAGTTAGTAAGGTATATTAGTCACACTCACAGAGTGAGTTAGCATGGTATATTAGTCACACTCACAGAGTGAGTTAGTAAGGTATATTAGTCACACTCACAGAGTGAGTTAGCATGGTATATTAGTCACACTCACAGAGTGAGTTAGCATGGTATTAGTCACACTCACAAAGTTAAGAAGGTATATATCCCACAGTCGGCTGGATGTCCATGAAGCAGGCTGGGGTACACATGACACGCTGGTGAACATATAGCATATGGGGCTCTAAAGATAAAGTCTGGTGTCAAACAAAGAGACTCGACATGCACACCACTCACCACACCACGGGCAGACTTGAACCGAGTCCCCTCCACCAGGAATCTGAGGCGGTGCTGCTGGATTAGCTCCAAGATCTCCGGCTCTAACTGTCTCCGCAATTCTCTACAAAGAGGGAAAGCAGATACACATGAATATGCAGAGCCACAATATGAATAGCTTAAAACTTATTTAATGTTTGTCTCTCTCCTACCTCATACCTCCTACTTAAACAAGGGGAGCCGGTCGGCCGAGCGGACAGCACGCTGGACTTGTGATCCTGTAGTCCCAGGTTCGATCCCGGGCGCCGGCGAGAAACAATGGGCAGAGTTTCTTTCACCCTATGCCCCTATTACCTAGCAGTAAAAATAGGTACCTGGGTGTTAGTCAGCTGTCACGGGCTGCTTCCTGGGGGTGGAGGCCTGGTCGAGGACCGGGCTGCTGGGACACTAAAAGAAGCCCCGAAATCATCTCAAGATAACCTCAAGATAACCTCATATCCCACCTTCCACTATCCAGCAAGACAACCCACTCATAATTCCACTCATCCCCCACTGTCCTGATGCAACAAACTCGCCCGAAGCACGAGCAGTACACTCGGCGTTCGTACGAACGACAGACTCTCCAGTCGCATGGGTAAGACTCACTTGATGGGCGGAGCTTGCATCTCCTGCTCCTCATTGTTGATTCTCTCCTGCTGCCAGATCTCGGCAATCTCAGCGTACGTCAGATTGTTGATCTTGGTGCGGAAGTTGTCGAGGGTGGACGGCTGGTGGTTCATGGTGCGGGTGATCTGGTCTCGTACCACACTCAGCACCTTGCTGCACCAGAACACACCACGAGTTGTGAGTACTGAAGTGCCTTATTGTTGAGTTTATCTCAGACAAGTACAAGACACCTGCAGTGCATAGTATACACCTCCAGTGTCCAATATACAAGACACAGTATCCAATATACAAGACACAGTATCCAATATACAAGACACAGTATCCAATATACAAGACACAGTATCCAATATACAAGACACAGTATCCAATATACAAGACACAGTATCCAATATACAAGACACAGTATCCAATATACAAGACACAGTATCCAATATACAAGACACAGTATCCAATATACAAGACACAGTATCCAATATACAAGATACACAGTGCACAGTATACAAGACACACAGTGTACAGTATACAAGACACAGTATACAATATACAAGACACACAGTGTACAGTATACAAGACACAGTATCCAATATACAAGACACACAGTGTACAGTATACAAGACACACAGTGTACAGTATACAAGACACAGTATACAATATACAAGACACACAGTGTACAGTATACAAGACACAGTGTACAGTATACAAGACACAGTGTACAGTATACAAGACACAGTGTACAGTATACAAGACACAGTATACAATATACAAGACACACAGTGTACAGTATATAAGACACACAGTGTGCAGTATACAAAACACACAGTGTACAGTATACAAGACACAGTGTACAGTATACAAGACACAGTGTACAGTATACAAGACACAGTATACAAGACACACAGTGTACAATATACAAGACACACAGTGTACAGTATACAAGACACAGTGTACAGTATACAACACACAGTGTACAATATACAAGAGACACAGTGTACAATATACAAGACACACAGTGTACAATATACAAGAGACACAGTGTATAGTATACAAGACACAGTGTACAATATACAAGAGACACAGTGTACAATATACAAGACACACAGTGTACAATATACAAGACACAGTGTACAGTATACAACACACAGTGTACAATATACAAGAGACACAGTGTACAATATACAAGACACACAGTGTACAATATACAAGACACAGTGTACAGTATACAACACACAGTGTACAATATACAAGAGACACAGTGTACAATATACAAGACACATAGTGACCCATACACAAGACACCTCGAGTGTGTAGCAAACACAGTACAACATATATGATACATATAAATCCCTTGCCTGAAATCTTCCGTGGTGGCCTTCATCTCCTTCCACGTCTTGTTGAGGAGAACGATGCAGATGGAGAAGAGCTCCTCGAAGGCATGGTCGTGTGAGAAGAACATCGGATGGAAGGTCTGGCCCTGTTCGGTTGGCACATCCCCAATCTGTGGTATGCAACTGCTATTAGAAAGAACGTGAGAAGAGTATGCCCTAACTATTGTAAACAATTGGTATTAGAAAAATATCAAGTGGAATGTATTGGCAGTTTGGGTGGTAAGTTGCCTAGGATAAGGTGACTTGTACATCGCTGCTCGGCCACAACCACTTAAACAAAACAAAATACCTGGCCTCAAAAATATAGTACCGTAATGAAAGGAAGTCACAAGAAATTCAAACTCTCTCCAAGGAACGTTTGATAAAGAACTATAGCAAACGGAGCATTCTAATATATATTCTAAGCCACATTAAAGACCTTCCTCGTTTGGAGTACAACAGTATATACGAAGAGTTGCTGGCCTTTTTGTTACTTTCATTCTACTAACTGGCACCGTATTTCCCTATCGGTGAATATGGGAAGTGAGATCTAGCTTTTTCTCTATTATGTTCCTTTTAATCTTCCTTTACTCAAACTATTCATTTCCTGCACTTTTGACATCCCTTCTTAACCCAACTCTTCATCATAATACTCTTTCTGTCTTCTCCTCTACCTTAGTCTTATTCTGTATTTCCTCCCTTCCTGCATACCTCTCTCTCTCCTTCCTTCCCTCTCTGCCTCCCTCCCTCACACTCTACTCTTCTCTCTCTCTCTTCTCTCTCTCTCTTCTCTTCTCTCTCTCTCTTCTCTCTCTCTCTCTTCTCTCTCTCTCTTCTCTTCTCTCTCTCTCTTCTCTCTCTCTCTTCTCTCTCTCTCTTCTCTCTCTCTCTTCTCTCTCTCTCTTCTCTCTCTCTCTCTCTTCTCTCTCTCTCTCTCTTCTCTCTCTCTCTTCTCTCTCTCTCTCTCTCTTCTCTCTCTCTCTTCTCTTCTCTCTCTCTCTTCTCTCTCTCTCTCTCTCTCTCTCTCTCTCTCTCTCTCTTCTCTCTCTCTCTTCTCTCTCTCTTTTCTCTCTCTCTCTCTCTCTCTCTCTCTCTCTCTCTCTCTCTCTCTCTCTCTCTCTCTCTCTCTCTCTCTCTCTCTTCTCTCTCTCTCTCTCTCTAAATATCTTACACCATCTTTTTAACTCTCTCTTTCTATCTCGCACTTTCTCCCGTTTGTCTCATTGTTGGAACATCACCGCAACATACCTGAAGGATCTCACACAGGAGTTTGGTCAGCTCAATACTGGCACGACCAAATGGACACTCATGTGAGTCCGCTCGATAGCAGTTCTCCAGCACCAGCTTAGCGTACCTGGAGGGAGATAACATTAGCTTCATTTCTCATAATACTCAACTTTACGAGAAACAAAATGACAGAACATGTACACACACTAGTTGCAAACATTTATACAAAGATGATATACTACATTTTACTTAATGTTCTCTTAATCATTAACTAAAGCAGTCTCATACATCTTCCCCCATCATTTATGTAGTCTCTAGTGGCTAGGTGAAGATACAATACGACGCATGAAAGCGGGACCAAACGCACGTGAAATGAGTGATTATGAGCAGTGCGTCAAGAGTACACTGATCCAGTGAAGAATAAATAATATACTACAGACACTCACATACTTGTAGTGACTACGTGCACTCACTGGTCAGAATGATTACGTGCGAAGAACACCATGTTGTCCAGGGCCAGCATCCCAGGTGGAATATCCATAAAGTCCTGAGCGGGATTAATATCATTGCGGAATCCAAGCTTCTTGTATTCTTTCTTATACTCGGGACGACGTGTCGTGACATCTCTGTTGGTCTGGGAACATAATAGGGAAAGTTGGTGGTGACAAAAAAAAATACTTTTCAAAAGTGGTTTAATACACACATGCATTTTACAGCACAGTTTTTGAAGAAGTGGATGTACTAATTTGCCTAAATGCACACTAGACTGCCTACCCCACACTCAACTACCTATACGCACTATACTGCCAACTCACTGCTGTCAGAGCGTATACCCAGATCTTGAGGTTATCTTGAGATGATTTCGGGGCTTTAGTGTCCCCGCGGCCCGGTCCTCGACCAGGCCTCCACCCCCAGGAAGCAGCTTGTGACAGCTGACTAGGTACCTATTTTACTGCTAGGTACCTATTTTACTGGCACCCAGGCACCTATTTTACTGCTAGGTAACAGGGGCACAGGGTGAAAGAAACTCTGCCCATTGTTTCTCGCCGGCGCCCGGGATCGAACCCGGGACCACAGGATCACAAGTCCAGCGTGCTGTCCACTCGGCCGACTGGCTCCCCGTGCATGAAGCAAATTACTGGATCAGGCTACGGAGGCAGTAACACCAAAAAGTCGACCTTCCTTAATAAAGGCCAGCAGGTCTTCTTCACCAGGCTCGTCAGCCAGTTCTGATCACTCCATTTGACACTCGACGCACTACAGTGTATCATCAAGATATTACAAGACAGTGTATCCTACACTCAATATGAGTTGCCATTATTTTCTCTGGTCCATTGTATGGCAAATAGCATCTGATAAAGTCTTAATTAAGATCAGTATTGAACAAGATCATAAACAAATATGTTTACTGGAACCTATTTTTAGATATAAATGAATGACATTCTACAGACTAGAAGTTTAAAATGTAATGGCTAGATATTTATGGTAAAAGAATGGGTAAATAATGGTTTATAGACAAAATACTTAGTGGTGAGAAGCAGGAAAATAGACAAAGTGCTTTCATGTGCAGAAAACACCCAACAATTTTCACATATGAGCAAACATCAACAATACCTCAACCACTCATTATGTGCTACCATCACAACAGTCAATAAAGCCAAGAACCTCGTGTATTACTAACATCACCGTCAGATTCAAAGGCGATGCGTCGCAGCTCCTTAATCTTATCAGTGGCGTCCTGGTCGTTGGCATCCATGCTGGTGGTCATACGTTCCTCGTACTGGTTGAGCAGCAGCTGCTGCAGCATGTAGAGCTGGTGCGCCATGTCTGCTCCGATGTTCCCACTCTGTAAGCACCGATGCCAACTTGTTTATTCGTTCATGGCGACATTATTCACCACAACTCTTCACTAAGCTTCGCAAGCTACTTTTATCATGCTTGATTGGTAAAGAAGTAGATAATATAGATCTTCAAGTAAATTAATTAATTTGCTCATTAAAAAAGATTTGGAGTCAAATTGCAACAGGCAAAATTTCATTATATTTACATTGCAACCAAAAGTCAAAAGATCAAAGTCTGCTTGTGATCAACATCAACAGGTACAAGGACTATACAACAGTGTTCATGGCTAAACTGAATTAGTAATGTAACACTCACACGAGAGAGACTGTGTGTAAAGGCACTTATCAAGAACAATGCCAAGGACCGGCTGTGAATAACGCTTCCGTCTCTTTGAAATTGCTTGCATATTTAACCCACAAAAGATGACCAGCAATAACAGTCTGTTCATATGTACAAGTCTTACTCTTTAAACCATTACAGTGTTCCCTTTGTATCTTGCATGACACATTATAACACTTGTGTGTTGATCATTTGTGAGTATCATCCTCTTGTGTTGATCGTCTGTGACTTTATCCCACCCTCGTTGATTGTCTGACTTCCCCCCCCCTCCTTAGCTAATGTCCCGGTTTAATATAACATACTGTACATTAGCCCGATAAGCTCCAGGGAGCCGTAGGGGCTCCCCACAGAAAATGGGTGTGGATGTGGCACAATCAATCCATGTTGATTATCCGTGACGTTCACGGACCAAAGTAATAAGAGGATCTCAATCACTACACCTCACCTCTGTATGTATGAGAACATTGTTGATGAGGACAGTGCGGTACTGACGGCTGGACATTGTCGTTGCGTACTGCTTCCTCTTCTGGGGATCGCTCTTCTGGAGGAGTGCGTTGATCACCGCTAGCACCGACTGCTGGATTTCCACTTTCTAATGTGCCACAAAGACATCGGAGAAAAAGAGAAGCTTAGAAGTACAGTACAGAGAATTACAAAATTCTTTGGTAATTTATTGTATCTCCCACTATAATACCCAGAGCTGTAGTCTAGGTATATGTATATATGTACTGTATGTGTGAATATGTATATGACCTCTAATTTAAACATCACTCACATGAGCTACTAATATAAATAGCAATTATTCTAAAATAGTAACAGTCTGAAAACAACAAATTAGAATTTACAAATAATTAAAACAGATGCAAAAATTAAACAGTATAATGAACAATTTTCTAATGAAACAATTGCGTCTGGACACCTTCTCTAGTTAATGTACAGGATTTCTGTTGTTTCACGTTAGTCGATCGTTTATTTGGCTTCGAACCTGCTAAACTACAGCATATTAGCAGATATAGTTGACATGACCTAGAATTAATATAACATGTGGCTCACACAATGTTTAAAGATATAATAGGAAAACTAGATTTTAAAAGTATTTGGTGAGAGTACTTTGAGGTTCTGAAGGCAGAATTAATGTGGTGAAGGAGTGTAACAATGTCGTATCACTCACCTTGTTGTTGGAGATGTGGTGAAGGAGCTTGGGCAGTGCGATCTGACTCTGCACTGTCGTAAAGTTGGCTTGGCTGTTGAGCATGATGTTCTCAAGGATGGTGAGGGAGGTGGAGAGCGTGCGCGTGTCCAGCGTTCCCTGCACGTTGATGTACGACACCATCTGCCGAGTGCAGTGCACAACGTCACATTCCCATTTTAATAAGTACACATATGTAACGAAATCCCTAAGTGTAAAACTTGACTTTCATTATGAACAAATCCACAAGGGCCGTGACGAGGATTTGAACCTGCGTCCGGGAGCATCCCAGACACTGCCTTAATCGACTGAGCTACGACAGGGTAAAAGGGTTGAAACCGAACTTCTACTGAACTTACTGGATCCCGTAGCCTCTCCGAGGCACACACCAGGACACTTCCCGGACGCAGGTTCGAATCCACGTCACGGCCCTTGTGGATTTGTTCATTTGATGCATCACATTATTGTGATCTCTGTGTGTGTTGACTTTCATTATGTTTGATTAGTTAGCAGACAAAATAGCATATTGGAATTGGCATGTAACAAAATTAATGTGTAAAAACTATTTTGAACACCTGACACCCAACCCAGACATGTGAACCCACACATCACATTCACATATGTGGGTGCCATTTCTCCAACCACATTATTGTGCCTCATCATCTGTATGTTTTGAATGTGTGTTAACAAATTATGGTAGATGAGGATATGAAGTTTGGTGGGTGTTAGAGCATTTGGCAATAAGCAGAGCTGCACGTGTGGTTTACACAAAGACTTAGGTCTCGGTAACATGACTTAGGTCTTGGTAACATGTGAGGGAGGTAGGATAATAAACCCACACTTACGTACTTGTATATTTTATATAAAGATTTGAACTGCATCAAGAGTTTTGCACTTTCCTGAGCGCATTATCAAGGTCTGAGTATATAGTTAGGATGAGACTTGCATCTCGTTGAGCTGCAAGTTACATCCTAACCACAATCATAATCTTATTCTAACCAGGTCTTATCCTAACCATAAGATGTAAGGATCCTGACTTAATGAGATGTGTCTCATCCTTATGTTAATTGTATGTGAACATACTTCCTATGCATGAGTCAGTCAATTGGTCTTTTGAAAGCAATAAAGTTAAAATAAAGAAATAATGTGTGATAACAGACAAACTGTACACAATTTAAATAATGTTGCACACCCGCAGAATGTTAAAAACAGTTGCATACTACATGAGTGTGGGGAAAGAGTAACCAACTGCCAAGAACAAACTGCCAATGTACACACAACGAAAGCTTGAAAAAATGGAAGTACAATTTGTTTTGTAGGCAAAACCACCCCAGAGAAGTATTTACGCAGACTAAGAAAAGGAAGGCATCTTGTCATACAGTTAATACATTCTTACTGAATTACAAACTAACAATTGCATTCAAGAACTGAGCCCAAAACTTTTAGGTTGGCAAAGGCAAAAAAAAAAAAAGTTAACTCTTACACAACCAAGATCATTTATTTTGTCTTTTCTTAAAACCTGTTTCCTCAAATTTCAAACAACCATTCCTGTAGCATGCAAAACCTATATATTGTCTTGAAGAATGGAACCATTTATACAAATCCTCAATAAATAAATCCTAATTTTAGAACTGTATGCGATTAAAATATACAACTGTTTTTGTTATAGGTCGAGAGTATAACCACTTCCCCAACTGAGTCCGTGAGGTACAAATGGCTGACTAATGAACTGAAGTTTGCAGGAGAACTAACTAAATACATTGACTATGAGCAGTGGTATACTGGAGCAGTGGTACAGTATACTGGAGCAGTGGTACAGTATACTGGAGCAGTGGTACAGTATACTGGAGCAGTGGTACAGTATACTGGAGCAGTGGTACAGTATACTGGAGCAGTGGTACAGTATACTGGAGCAGTGGTACAGTATACTGGAGCAGTGGTACAGTATACTGGAGCAGTGGTACAGTATACTGGAGCAGTGGTACAGTATACTGGAGCAGTGGTACAGTATACTGGAGCAGTGGTACAGTATACTGGAGCAGTGGTACAGTATACTGGACAAGTAATCAAATGCACCCGAGTACGTCTAACCTTGCCAATGAAGGTGGGCTGGAGGTCGTCCCAAGGCATGATGCCGTGGTCCATCAGCTCCAGGAATGACAGCAGAATATTGGGCAGAAGTGGCGAGTCGTTCTTCTGCATCTCCATGCACGAGATGAGCAGACTGATCCCCTGAAAGGCAATCACATTAATACGAAGAAAAACTATTTCATGACGGCACGGCATTAGTACAGAGACAAAAGGCAAGAAGAATATGGAAAATAATGGCATTGATTCCTGGTGAGATAACAAATGATAGAGCCTATCCACCATATATTACACACTAGAGCAGGCTGGCTCTGACGTGTGGATCCCTGAGGCCCTTCCCCCGATACGCATCACAGGGTTATCTTGAGGTTATCTTGAGATGATTTCGGGGCTTTTTTAGTGTCCCCGCGGCCCGGGCCTCGCCCAGGCCTCCACCCCCAGGAAGCAGCCCGTGACAGCTGACTAACACCCAGGTACCTAATTTACTGCTAGGCTAGGGTCAGCATATTCATGTTCTAACAATGTGTCTAAGGGTGTCACTGAGGATGTGTGTTTATAGCGGTCACAGAGGACATATGTCTGAGGGAGAGGCAGGGTTTACAGAGGACGTTTGACTGTGGAGAGGGTGTCATAGAGGACATGTATTTATGGAGGGGAGGAGAAGAGGAGGAAGATAGAGATATCTGTGATGTCTATATATATAACATATAGACATTACGGACATAATAAGGAGTATTAATGGGGCCACAATGTATACTATATAAAGCCACTAACAAGCAGTGTATTTCAGGCAATCTTTCAAAATAGGCCACAACGCACCTGCTTGGCGATGAATTCGTGTGCAAAGGTGATATCCGAGCTCCTTTTGACCAGACTCTCAAGGGCTTCCTTTTTGTCATCCTGTTGGGGCCCCTTCTTCAGCTTCTGCAGGATGTCGTCAGCAGTTCGGGCAGCGGAGTACACCAGATGCAGTACAGTGCCATCCTGTAATGAGTGTACACTTTATAATATGCTGTATTTGATCATCTGTGGTGGCAATGGAGAAGCAGACATCTCTCTAGATTTGGGTTAAGGAAGAGCAGGGCAGTCTTGCAGTATTGGGTGAGGGACGGGCAAGGCAGACTTGCAGCACTGGGTAGGGGATTAGGGGAGGGCAGACCCCTCACATCATACCCACGGCAGGCTATACTCTCCCACATCATACCAAAGACAGGCTATACCCTCACATAATACCCAAGACAGGCTATACCCCCCACATCATAATCACAATTAATGTGGTGTCCAGCACTATACAATGCACTGAATCACAGGACTTTGTCTATAACTTCCATTGAAAGATGGATAGAAATAAATTGAAACATGCACAGAAACATCACAAAGCATACTCCTCACTATGGGCATATATACTGTATATATATATACATACACCTTAGAGGCAACTTTTTACCTTTATCCTTCCTCTGTTTTTCTCAGTGACGTAATGGCAAGTTGGCTCGGTGTACTGCAGGGCGTAGAACTCTGGGTTATCAACCTTCCAGTGCGTACACAGTTCCTGGAAGAAGCCGGTGTATGAGCAGAGCTGGAGCGAATGGTGGATGAAGGGGTAGCATCCATTGGCAGAGGGAAAGGTATAGTACAAATCTAAATGTAATTTATGGATATACTTAGTTATTTATAAACTAATATTACACCATTCACAATACACTGAATAATACACCATTGCTTCCCTCAGTTCTATACCAGGTCCTTGTTCTTGCATCTTTTTTATAAATAAATAAATAAATAAACTGTAGAGTTGTACTGGCTTAGTGCTTTCTCATCATAAGTACGTTACAGGAGAAAATAATTTTGTGCCTGAAAGAAAACTGGATGAGCCCCACACTCACACCACAATAAATGCAGCAAGAGCCTGCTGGCATCTACCCTCTAACTTAGGGAAGAAGTTTATTACAAGACACTCACCACAATAAACGCAGCAAGTGGCTGCTGGAGGCTAAACTCGCCGAGGTATGGGATGGGTTTGGTGTCCAATGTCCGCATCTCCACCGCCAGCTTCACCACATTGGCATCCCTGGCTGGAGCCATAATGGACTCCTTGCGTTCAAGTCTCGATGCAAAACTACCAAAAGTCAGATAAATTATAGAGTTTTTATTTTATACAATACTGTATTACTGTAAGTCATTATAAATAAATACTAAACCAGAATGATTACATAGCATTGTACCATATTTTTTTTCATTCTATTATCCAATATCAGTAACTATGAAGACCTTAGCTACAATTACACACAAAACCTCCATTAAAGAAAATGCCTTATATAACTCACTTAGGCTACCATCTTACTGATAACAATCACGGTAACGATTGTTTCATTCCCTATAGATATTGAATTTTCTTCAAGTAGTTGCTTATTTTAATATAATAATGATTACTGACGGCTTTTTATCAGTTTTCCATTTATCTCTAAACCGCAAGCTCCCCCTTCACCTTGTATGATGCTCCAGCTCCTGCTCCCTATATGCAAGGGTGGCCTGGTGCACCTCCCTAACCCGCCAAACACACAGCGAAACTACGACGTTGGTACAACGTTCGAACAAGTTTTAACACCTCCTAACCAATTATAACAACCAATATAGCAAGTTGTAACAACGTTCTAATACGTCATAAATACGTTAAGCCAAGATAGAACAACTTTATTACAAGTTGTAACAAGCGGAAAATAGAGACAGTTACAGTTTGTGTTTCCAGGGAAGGCATTGTTCCTCCAGCTCTTAATCCAGGGAGCTAATAGGAGGGAAGGGGAGGGGAAGGGGGGCTGCCCTTCACAGAAATATTATACATTAAAAAAAATGAGCATCAAGTTGTAGAGATATTACTGTGCTATACTTGGTCATATGGCATGTCAGAGTTGGTTACAGTGTTTTCACCCATTTGGTGATGCTCTCGGGGGATGGGCCAGCTCCACATGTGACCGAAGATTGGCATCAATGATAACACTCCACATGTGGGGCAAAGAATGATGTCAGTAATGATACTCCCGTGTTCACTGTCCCAGATTCCCGGAAACACTGAGCTATAAGATCTTATATTAATGTGCAAAGTGACACAGTGTGGGTGTATACTCAGGTGGGGCTTTCAATTGGCTCCGATACAATGTTCAGGTAGCTAAGCACAGGTGCTTGGGTTACTGTGGTGTTTGGCCACACATTTTTACCCATAATACATTTTTATAAGTTTCCGTCCTCGTATTATTCAAAGTTTTGAAGACTATTCCTTTCCCTGAAAACAAAAAAAGTAGAATAAATAATTGCCTTATATTACTAGACGAGACTTTTGGGGCTAGTTTATGTAATGATGTAGGTCCAACCATACCTTACCTTGCGATGGGTCCAAGGATCAACATCCCCACAACTCACTGGATTGCATCCTTCTGTTCAGTAAACCAAACTTTGTTTTATGTTTCAATGTTCTGTAAGGAGAGGTGATGTGGAGAAAGATGAGGTTAGGGTTAGTATGTTTAAGTAAACAATGTATTTAGCATTATGGTACGAGCCGCAGAGTCTGTACAATCCTTATCACTACAGTACTTTGTGTATCTATATGTAGATTTGCAGTTCTTTGTGTATCTATCCACATTGTCTTCGATTGTCTTTTTCCACAATTAGAAACTAACACCATTTATATGTTAAACTGACTGATAGCACAGTAGTCTACATTCTCAACTAAGGTTACCCGGGTTCAATCTTTGGACAGTCATTCACATTTCTTGTTTACCGCTTCGATTCACGTAGCAGTAAACAAGCACCGAGGAGTTAGGAAATTCTTGTTGTTTGCATCCTGTGGAGGTCACAGTTGGCCTAGGAGTACCTTCACCTGATATCACTGTTCACCCGTCAGTAAATAGGTTCTTGGGAGGAAGGCAACTGTTGTGATCAGCATCACGGGGACGACCAGTAGCTGGCCAAGTGGGGGAACTAAATAGGTCTAGTTCAGGCATCCTGACCCCGACAACGGGAATTATCAGGAAGAATCCTCGGCCATTTGTTCCTTCACGACCGAAGGCCAACACCCACCCTGCTACACCGCCACACCTGCTACACCGCCACACCTGCTACACCGCCACACCTGCTACACACCCGCATGTATACCTGCACCAGTACTCTCTCACCAGCCTGGTAATCAGGTTTACCTTGCACCAAACCCCCAAATCCTCCCCAAAATGGGAGAATTGTGTCAATAGTGGAGGCCGCCGGCCGTGTTTACCTTCCGCACTTCCTGTTGTTGTGGGTCGCTTCTTGTCCTTTATCATTGGTCGGTTGTTCTCCGAGTCTTGGCGCGCTCGCCCCACCCTCATTATTGGCGGGGACAAGAAGCCTTGCGATATATAACAAAGCCACCAACAACAAAACCAGAAAGTCACCAACCATGCCATCATCAAAGCCACAAAGACACCAACAACAAAGCCACCAAAAATAAAGCCACTAACAAAGCCACCAAAAATAAAGCCACTAACAAAGCCACTAACAAAGCCACCAACAACAATGCCACCAACAACAAAGCCACTAACAAAGCCACCAAAAACAAAGCCACTAATAACAAAGCCACCAACAACAAAGCCACTAACAAAGCCACTAACAAAGCCACCAAAAACAAAGCCACCAACAACAAAGCCACTAACAAAGCCACTAACAAAGCCACCAACAACAAAGCCACTAAAAACAAAGCCACTAACAAAGCCACCAAAAACAAAGCCACCACCAACAAAGTCACTAACAACAAAGCCACTAACAAAGCCACCAACAACAAAGCCACCACCAACAAAGTCACTAACAACAAAGCCACTAACAAAGCCACCACCAACAAAGTCACTAACAAAGCCACCAACAACAAAGCCACTAACAAAGCCACCACCAAGATGGTGGCTTTGGTTAGATAGCTGAGCTTGTAATCTCAGGCGATATAAATGTTTCTACCTTGATGTCATCAGTCAATGTCTATAGTAATGGCTTCTTGTAGAGGCTTTAAGTCTTAAGTCTAGTCTGGTCAACATCACATCAGGGCCCGGTCATCACATCAGGGCCCGGTCATCACATCAGGGGCCTCGGTCATCACATCAGGGCCCCGGTCATCACATCAGGGGCCTCGGTCATCACATCAGGGGCCCCGGTCATCACATCAGGGGCCTCGGTCATCACATCAGGGCCCGGTCATCACATCAGGGCCCCGGTCATCACATCAGGGGCCCGGTCATCACATCAGGGGCCCGGTCATCACATCAGGGCCCCGGTCATCACATTAGGGCCCCGGTCATCACATTAGGGCCCCGGTCATCACATCAGGGCCCCGGTCATCACATCAGGGCCCCGGTCATCACATTAGGGCCCCGGTCATCACATCAGGGGCCCGGTCATCACATTAGGGGCCTCGATCATCACATCAGGGGCCCGGTCATCACATCAGGGCCCCGGTCATCACATCAGGGGCCCGGTCATCACATCAGGGCCCCGGTCATCACATTAGGGCCCCGGTCATCATATCAGGGCCCCGGTCATCACATCAGGGGCCCGGTCATCACATTAGGGCCCCGGTCATCACATCAGGGCCCCGGTCATCACATCAGGGCCCCGGTCATCACATCAGGGCCCCGGTCATCACATCAGGGCCCCGGTCATCACATTAGGGCCCCGATCATCACATCAGGGCCCCGGTCATCACATCAGGGGCCCGGTCATCACATCAAGGGCCCGAGAAACACCGATTATATTCAATTGAATAAAATATGGTAAATGATCTCAGTCTCAGGAACTGATGTAATTATTTTGCTCAAGATTCTTCCTGAATATTGCAAGAGGAGCTTGTTATTATATATATATATATATATATATATATATATATATATATATATATATATATATATATATATATATATATATATATATATATATATATATATATATATATATATATATATATATATATATATATACCACGTCAACAGACAGATATATGGAAACATTAGCCTGTTTTAGAGTGGATGTTAGACGCTTGGGGCTAACCTCACCCAATTTTTCCCAATAATTGCTTTTGGGTACGTGTCCAACACGGTCGGGTCAAAACTGACATACAACAATAGCTGGTCCAGTGGAGGAGAACATAGAGTGGTGGGGTAGAAAGAGACAAAGGGAAGGTGAGAGAACGAGTCATAAAATGATTCCCAGGAGCTGTGATAGAGGACGCACCAGGAAGCCCGCCAACGACACATGCAAATGCCGGTGTCCCGCCAAAAACGGATTAACTTGAGTGTGGGAAGGGGGAGAGAGAGGGGGAGAGTCAGGGGTAACTGAGACAGACGCTCGGTAATGGCCGACGCGGCCACCACAAATTGAATGACGGACCTGAAATATAGCGGAAGAATTGTGGTCTTCGTAACACCTACACCCACCTCCACCGACACCTTGTATGAGGCCTGCATCCAGAACACGCAGACAATACCCCCCAACACCCAGCCTATACCACCAACACCCAGCCTACACCACCAACACCCAGCCAACACCACCAACACCCAGCTAACACCACCAACACCCAGCCTATACCACCAACACCCAGCCTACACCACCAACACCCAGCCTATACCACCAACACCCAGCCAACACCACCAACACCCAGCCTACACCACCAACACCCAGCCTATACCACCAACACCCAGCCAACACCACCAACACCCAGCCTATACCACCAACACCCAGCCAACACCACCAACACCCAGCCTACACCACCAACACCCAGCCTACACCACCAACACCCAGCCTACACCACCAACACCCAGCCTATACCACCAACACCCAGCCTACACCACCAACACCAGCCTACACCACCAACACCCAGCCTACACCACCAACACCACCAACACCCAGCCTACACCACCAACACCCAGCCTACACCACCAACACCCAGCCTATACCACCAACACCCAGCCTACACCACCAACACCCAGCCTACACCACCAACACCACCAACACCCAGCCTACACCACCAACACCCAGCCTATACCACCAACACCACCAACACCCAGCCTATACCACCAACACCACCAACACCCAGCCTACACCACCAACACCACCAACACCCAGCCTATACCACCAACACCCAGCCTACACCACCAACACCACCAACACCCAGCCTACACCACCAACACCCAGCCTACACCACCAACACCCAGCCTACACCACCAACACCCAGCCTACACCACCAACACCCAGCCTACACCACCAACACCCAGCCTACACCACCAACACCACCAACACCCAGCCTACACCACCAACACCCAGCCTACACCACCAACACCCAGCCTACACCACCAACACCCAGCTTACACCACCAACACCCAGCCTACACCACCAACACCCAGCCTACACCACCAACACCACCAACACCCAGCCTACACCACCAACACCCAGCCTACACCACCAACACCCAGCCTACACCACCAACACCCAGCTTACACCACCAACACCCAGCCTACACCACCAACACCCAGCCTACACCACCAACACCCAGCCTATACCACCAACACCCAGCCTACACCACCAACACCCAGCCTACACCACCAACACCACCAACACCCAGCCTACACCACCAACACCCAGCCTATACCACCAACACCACCAACACCCAGCCTATACCACCAACACCACCAACACCCAGCCTACACCACCAACACCACCAACACCCAGCCTATACCACCAACACCCAGCCTACACCACCAACACCACCAACACCCAGCCTACACCACCAACACCCAGCCTACACCACCAACACCCAGCCTACACCACCAACACCCAGCTTACACCACCAACACCCAGCCTACACCACCAACACCCAGCCTACACCACCAACACCACCAACACCCAGCCTACACCACCAACACCCAGCCTACACCACCAACACCCAGCCTACACCACCAACACCCAGCTTACACCACCAACACCCAGCCTACACCACCAACACCCAGACTACACCACCAACACCCAGCCTATACCACCAACACCCAGACTACACCACCAACACCCAGCCTATACCATTAGTTGGTCCTGTAAATGAATAAGTTAGGTTCAGCATTTGAAAGTTAACATTGTATACTGCAGACTTTAGAATTAGATTCAGCTGCGGCTGGAGTGAGCAGATGTTAAAGACATTGTAAACTTAGAGTTTAACATCACAGTTAACAAATATATATATAAATGAGAATAGTAAAACAATTTGAAGGGAAACTAATATAAACTGTTTACACAGTGAAATGACAGATATTTACACATTTTTACCCTCTTACGTCAATAAAGTTTAGGAATACCCTGAATCAGTATAATTTTGAACACATATTCATAGCATAGATCTGATTTCAATAGGATTTAAAGTGCTTTCATTAAGCCAAAAATCTTTGTGATCGAGTGACAAGGGTATTATAGATAGGGGGAATTGGGGAGCATCAGAGAGGATTGGGGAATGTATTGATAATAATAATAATAATAATATTATTTACAAGAAGGTAGAATGGGTTTGTGAGATTTTCATAATAATGGTAATTTTTATTTATTTATTTATTTATTTATTTATATATATTCAAGAAGGTACATTGGGAGAGTGAGGATACATAGCATAGTAATTGCATTCTTGTAAAGCCACTAGTACGCGCAGCGTTTCGGGCAGGTCTTTTTTACATTCTTACAAAAGAGTACTTTTACAGTACTAACTTACAGAAACTTACAAAAGAGTCTTTTACATAATTGCAAAACCATTAATAAGTGACCTTCCCAACCATGTTAAAGACTGTACCTCTCTCAACCAGTTTAAGATAAAAACGAAGTACTACCTAATAAAATTTTTGAAAAACTAATCTACAAGCAGCTTTACTCTTATCTAGCCAAACACAATATACTTAGCCCTTGCCAATATGGCTTCAGGCCCAAAAAAAGCACTAACGATGCACTTATTAGTATGATTAACTCGATTCATACAGCTCTTGATAAAAATGAGTTCCCTGTTGGGTTATTTGTGGACCTGCGTAAAGCTTTCGATACTGTCAACCACCAAAACCTTCTTCTTAAATTACATCATTATGGAGTCAGAGGACACTCCCTACAATACCTCAAATCCTACCTTACTGACAGGCTCCAATGTGTTTCTGTGAATAATACAATTTCTCCCACCCTACCCATCAACATTGGTGTTCCCCAGGGCAGCATACTTGGCCCTCTCCTCTTTCTCATCTACATTAATGACCTTCCAAATGCCTCCCAACACCTCAAACCAATCCTATTTGCTGACGACACAACCTTCATTTACTCCAGTCCTGATCCCCTTGCTCTAAATGCCACAGTAAATACTGAGCTAAATAAAGTCCATCTGTGGCTAACTGCCAACAAACTCACCCTTAACATTGACAAAACTTTCTATATTCTGTTTGGCAATAAATCCTCTAATCAAATAAATCTCAAAATAAACAATACCCAAATTTGTAACAAATTAGATGGCAAATTCCTTGGCATTCTCATTGACAACAAGCTGAATTTCCAGGGACACATTCTAAACATATCAAAAAAAGTTTCAAAAACTGTTGGCATTCTTTCTAAGATCAGATATTATGTACCACGCCCTGCCCTGGTGACTCTCTATTACTCCCTTATCTATCCATATCTCAACTATGGTATTTGTGCTTGGGGCTCTACTACCCAAAATCACTTACGTCCTCTAATTACTCAACACAAAGCTGCTATTAGGACAATATCCAACTCTGGCCCCAGACATCACTCGGTACCCCTACTCAAATCCCTGAATATGTTAGACGTTAAGTCACTGCACATTCTCTCATGTGTATTATACATATATAAAACGCTTAACTGTAATGCCAATCCTGATCTCAAAAGCTTCATAGAAGGTTGTATCAGAACCCATGAGCACCACACCAGAAATAAATACAGTTTTGATATTCCTAGAGTACGACTTAATCAAACCAGAAATGCTCTACAAATCAAGGGGCCCAGAATGTGGAATGACCTTCCCAACCATGTTAAAGACAGTACCTCTCTCAACCAGTTTAAGTTAAAAACGAAGCTATACCTAATAAATTCCCTGTAACCTACCTTACCCCTCTGTTGTCAACCCATGTATGTTTTTTGTTTTTTTTTTTGTTTTTCAAATCAACGCTGTTTTAATGTCATTTTCTGTAATAATTTGTAATTGTATTTGTGCTGTTTTTTCAACAATGTTCCCCCCTCTTTTACCTCTATTTTTATTTGTACTCAACACATTTTGTTCTTTTTACCCATTAGTTTTAAGCTTTAGTCAGTAGTGTTTTTCCTGCCCGAAACGCTTTGCGTAATAGTGGCTTTAGGCATTGTATGTACTAGCTCTATCTATAAAGCCAACAAACTTTGTAAAATCTCTTTATGTATGTACCTTTGCCTAAATAAAAATTATTATTATTATTATTAAATTCCCTGTAACCTACCTATTGTCAACCAATGTCTGTTTTTTTTTTAAAGAGCGCTGTTTGTCGACATAATTGTATTTGTGCTGCTTTTTCAGCTATGTTTTCATTCCATGTTTTCATTTTACTCTTTATGCTCAATTAGTATTAAGCTTTAGTCATTTAAGTTTTTCATGCCCGAAACGCTTTGCGTAATAGTGGCTTTAGGCATTGTATGTACTAGCTCTATCTATAAATCCATCACTCTTTGTAAAATCTCTTGTATGTATGTACCTTACCTAAATAAACATTTTATTTTATTTTATTTTATTTTATTTTATTTTATTTTATTTTATTTTATTTGATTAATAAGTATGGCGTTTCGGCCTTTTTATCCAAGATGGATTGGAAGGGGGAAATTAATCCAGAAAATTGGGACTTACCAAGTCCTAAACTAAGCTCAGGACTTGATAAGTTTACAGCCTATGTATGGCGAGGAACAGGGGACACCTTCCAATATATATCTCTCTTGCGAAACTATTAGCTATGTGAGCTCAAAGTAAAATATTTTACCTGAATTTACCTGAGGGCCACTAACTCTCTAGTGGCCTCGACGAGGACAAGAAGGTAAGAGAATTATTAGGGAAAGTGCCAAGCCATTACGACTATATAACACTGGGAAGGGGTCAGGATAAGGATTTGGGATGGGACGGCGGGAAGGAATGGTGTCCAACCACTTGGACGGTCGGGGATTGAACGCCGACCTGCATGAAGCGAGATCGTCGCTCTACTATCCACTTCAAGTGGTTGGACGAGCCGGCGGCTTGTCAAAGGTCCCCCCCATCAAGTTCAAGTATGTTTATTGAGATAAGCAATAAATACATCTCAAAGGGATAGAGTAACTTAGGCTATTTCTACCCCCCTCTACTTCAAGTCCCTCAAGGGGCGCACAAATTCAGTGAGTACAAACAGACAAATAACATTACAAGAATCCCATTTAACATTGCAGGTTAATATAGTAAGTACAGCATATAATTGTTACACTCTCGGGGCAAAATTCTTGTAGCTCCTAAGTATACTGTCTATCATACCATTATCACACATCCAAACAATTTGTTGTGGTACACTATTTATTTCCTTATTTCTATAGTTATAAGTACGTTGAGACTAATACATAATGTTCTAAGGTGTGGGAGTGCGGCATTCTACATAATTTACACTCCTTATAGTACCCCCATTTGTCCTAATGAATTTTTCCCATGCTACATATTATCAGATATATTTAGATTTTTCATCAGATATGTCACGTTACATATTAGATTTTATATATTTTAATTTGTAATTAATTTTATAATATAAAGTTATTTTCAACTTTATAAACAATATTATATAAAAATGTAAATTTGAAAGAAAATAGTATAAAAAAATTTAATATTTTTATAAAAATTAAAAAAAATTAAATACTAATAAATAGCAAGTGATATATTTCGATGAATAATTTAACCAGAAAATTTTAGATGCCTTATGGGCAACAAATTATTATCATAAATTAGTTTATTAAGACACGCGTGAGAAAACCCGGGTGTTAGGAGGACAATCCTCAGGGCGCTGAACACTCCCTCTGGAGGAGCCAACTGCAAGTCCTTGGCACACATCAGGTAGTCAGCTCAGTGACCGACTATGCAGCACCGTCACTCACAAGCCTATCACAACAACAGTTGTTGTTGTGTCCAAGTAGCACGGGCTATGGTGAGCCCGTAACTTACCTGGCACAGGAGCGGGACAAGTAGCACGGGCTGTGGAGAGCCCTTAGAGGACTTACCTGGCACAGGAGCGGGACAAGTAGCACGGGCTGTGGAGAGCCCTTAGAGGACTTAACTGGCACAGGAGCTGGGCAAGTAGCACGGGCTGTGGAGAGCCCTTGGAGGACATAACTGGCACAGGAGCGGGGCAAGTAGCACGGGCTGTGGAGAGCCCTTGGAGGACATAACTGGCACAGGAGCGGGGCAAGTAGCACGGGCTGTGGAGAGCCCTTAGAGGACTTAACTGGCACAGGAGCGGGGCAAGTAGCACGGGCTGTGGAGAGCCCTTAGAGGACTTAACTGGCACAGGAGCGGGGCAAGTAGCACGGGCTGTGGAGAGCCCTTAGAGGACTTAACTGGCACAGGAGCGGGACAAGTAGCACGGGCTGTGGAGAGCCCTTAGAGGACTTAACTGGCACAGGAGCGGGACAAGTAGCACGGGCTGTGGAGAGCCCTTAGAGGACTTAACTGGCACAGGAGCGGGACAAGTAGCACGGGCTGTGGAGAGCCCTTAGAGGACTTAACTGGCACAGGAGCTGGGCAAGTAGCACGGGCTGTGGAGAGCCCTTAGAGGACTTACCTGGCACAGGAGCGGGACAAGTAGCACGGGCTGTGGAGAGCCCTTAGAGGACTTAACTGGCACAGGAGCGGGACAAGTAGCACGGGCTGTGGAGAGCCCTTAGAGGACTTAACTGGCACAGGAGCTGGGCAAGTAGCACGGGCTGTGGAGAGCCCTTGGAGGACATAACTGGCACAGGAGCGGGGCAAGTAGCACGGGCTGTGGAGAGCCCTTGGAGGACATAACTGGCACAGGAGCGGGGCAAGTAGCACGGGCTGTGGAGAGCCCTTAGAGGACTTAACTGGCACAGGAGCGGGGCAAGTAGCACGGGCTGTGGAGAGCCCTTAGAGGACTTAACTGGCACAGGAGCGGGGCAAGTAGCACGGGCTGTGGAGAGCCCTTAGAGGACTTAACTGGCACAGGAGCTGGGCAAGTAGCACGGGCTGTGGAGAGCCCTTAGAGGACTTAACTGGCACAGGAGCGGGGCAAGTAGCACGGGCTGTGGAGAGCCCTTGGAGGACATAACTGGCACAGGAGCTGGGCAAGTAGCACGGGCTGTGGAGAGCCCTTAGAGGACTTAACTGGCACAGGAGCTGGGCAAGTAGCACGGGCTGTGGAGAGCCCTTAGAGGACTTAACTGGCACAGGAGAAGGACAAATAGCACGGGCTGTGGAGAGCCCTTAGAGGACTTAACTGGCACAGGAGCGGGGTTGTAACTTCTATCACAACAACAGTGGAGAAAGCTTGAAGTAGCACAAAACATTACTGAGAGAGCTGCCTTGGGACCGTCTTTGTGGACCAGAGTTGAAGGTATAAGACTAGAAACGGGTCTTCCCTCTCTTCAAGAGAGGATAACTCAAGGAACAGCCACGATTATCAGTTAGATAATTGTCTCCCCTGATCCAGTCCCACCACGGCCGGCCTTGTGGTTGGACTTGGCCAAAACCAAGCTATGTGGTGATCTCAAACTAAAATATTTTACCTGAGGACCACTAACACTCTAGTGGCCTCGACGAGGACAGGAAGGTAAGAGAATTATTAGGGAAAAAGCGCCAATGTTGTTATTGTTTTAGATTTCAGATTCAAATAGTCTCCGTGGTGTAGTGGTAAGACACTCGCCTGGCGTTCCGCGAGCGCTATGTCATGGGTTCGTATCCTGGCCGGGGAGGATTTACTGGGCGCAATTCCTTAACTGTAGCCTCTGTTTAACGCAACAGTAAAATGTGTACTTGGATGAAAAAACGATTCTTCGCGGCAGGGGATCGTATTCCAGGGACCATAGGATTAAGGACTTGCCCGAAACGCTACGCGTGCTAGTGGCTCTACAAGAATGTAACAACTCTTGTGTATATCTCAAAAAAAAAAAAAAAAAATTTAGCTACTCAGAACGAAGTGTCCATGTAGCACGGGCTATGGTGAGCCCGTAATTGAGTTCGGTTATTCGCGATAACCTTGTTACTGTGATATTTGGGTCAAAGTTTAAAATGCAGGTGGGGATTCCTCCCTTTTCCCTGTTTCTTTTTCGCTTCTGTTTTAGTTCACTGGTTTTAGTCTTGTTTTATCAACATTATCTTGGAGGCGGATGTAGATGCAGAATGCTCACTAGTGAGTCCCATTCCTCAACGGCTTTTCTAATCATTGTAGTCGCGGTGGAATGTGCATGTAATGCAGCTGCTGTCGTTGGGTTAATGTTGAGTTTGATGCGCAGGGCTTCAGTAACTTCACATTCCAGTAAGTAGTGCAATAGTGGCGCCTCTGCTTCTGTTCTACAGATATGACACTCTTTAACTATTGGGTTCATTACCTCCCAGCAGCACTTGTAACCAAGTCTGAGTCTGTGTATGGCTACTGCAATGTCTCTGGATATCTTTTTGCCAGGCTTGAAAGAGTAGTTCCCAGTGGCTTGTTCGTACCATATCGCAGTGGATCTTCCTTCCGCTACTTTGGCTCTGAGGCGACTTTTGATAGTTGGGAGTATTTTCTTCTTGATTTGCTCCTTAATCTGTGAACAACTTGGAGGTATTTGAACCTGTACAACAGGTAGAGCAGTGGCAGGGCTTGCTAGTGAGTCTGCCTTGTCATTACCATCTATGCCAATGTGACTTGGTATCCAATTTAGGGTGATTGACAGCCCTAGATTATGGACTTCTTTTCCTATATGTTGGATTTCTGTGAGGAGTTGTATATTATCTTTGTGCTGACTGGATAACAATGCCTGGAGCGAAGATTTAGAGTTGGTATGAATGATGACATCATGTAAATTATTCTAAATTATATAGTTTATGGCCTCCTTCAGGGCATATAATTCTGTTTGCAATGTTGAGCACCCACTATTCATGCTCCAGTAAGCTTCATGGTTGGTAGTGTAAACTGCTGCCCCAGCAGAACCTCTTTCTTGATCAACTGATCCGTCTGTGAAGATGTGAGTCGTTGTAGGTCTTGAGATGGTTTCCATTTGTTGTTCTATGACTGCTTTGAGCCTCTGCGAGTCACATGCTGATTTTTTAACTGGTAATCCTTCAATGATTATCTTTAGACTCGAGTCTTCCCATGGATAAGCTGCCGAAAGTGTTGATATGGTCTATCTTCCCCTTTGTTTTTAATGATCCATTTCAAGCCCACTTTCTCTAGAATCTTGACCAGATTATCCGTCCATGTGCTTGTTCTATATTGTAGGTTTCTCTGAAGCGATCTGTGTTAGCTGTCTTTGACTGACAGTCTGGCGGTGGTTCCAACAAGTTGTGCTTGTTGGAACCGCTGTTATGGTGGCTATCCTTTGTTTGATCCTGTTTTCTAAGGCTGGTAAGTTGGTTTCCATTCTTAGATTCTCTCTACGCGTCCATATAGGTGCTCCCAGCATTGTTCTCAGAGCATCATTTTGAGACACTTCCAGTTTCTGCCATTGGTTACCACTGAGGGATGTAGGAGCAGGAGCAGCATAGTCGATGAGTGACCTAACTGCTTGAACGTAGAACATTTTGAACATAGTACATGGTAAGTTTACAGCCTATGTATGGCGAGGAACAGGGAACACCTTCCAGTATATATATCTCTTGCGAAACTATTAGCTATGTGAGCTGAAACTAAAATATTTCACCTGAATTTACTTGAGGGCCACTAACACTCTAGTGGCTTCGACGAGGGCAAGACGGTAAGAGAATTATTAGGGGAAAGTACCAAGCCATTACGACTACCTAGCACTGGGAAGAGGTCAGGATAAGGATTTGGGATGGGACGGGGGAAAGGAATGGTGCCACACATTCTAAACAGCAGCTCCCCTATGACTGTAATATCTCCATTGGTCAAACTATTATGTATTAACGATAAGACCCTCTATTAATATATAATGACTTACTGTAAATATATAGCTCTTGAAATAGCACTTTCTCTGTAACTACTGACATTGTAACTATAAGGTGTGAAGGATAGATGAAATTGTTTATGTAATAATCTAAGATGAGGTCTGATAAAGACCTTTTGTGCCCTCTGTAATGCTTTTTGCGCTACCGCTCACAGGATGAGTATGGGGTGCACAATAAACTACCGCTCACAGGATGAGTATGGGGTGCACAATAAACTACCACTCACAGGGTGAGTATAGGGTGCACAATAAATTACCGCTCACAGGATGAGTATGGGGTGAACAATAAACTACCGCTCACAGGATGAGTATGGGGTGAACAATAAACTACCGCTCACATGATGAGTATGGGGTGCACAATAAACTACCGCTCACAGGATGGGTATGGGGTGCACAATAAACTACCGCCCACAGGAGTATGGGGTGCACAATAAACTACCGCCCACAGGATTATGGGGTGCACAATACACTACCGCTCACAGGATGGGGATGGGGTGCACAATAAACTACCGCTCACAGGATGGGTATGGGGTGCACAATAAACTACCGCTCACAGGATGGGTATGGGGTGCACAATAAACTACCGCCCACAGGATTATGGGGTGCACAATAAACTACCGCTCTCAGGATGGGTATGGGGTGCACAATAAACTACCGCTCACAGGATGGGTATGGGGTGCACAATAAACTACCGCTCACAGGATGGGTATGGGGTGCACAATAAACTACCGCTCACAGGATGGGGTGCACAATAAACTAACGCTCACAGGATGGGGATGGGGTGCACAATAAACTACCGCTCACAGGACGGGGATGGGGTGCACAATAAACTACCGCTCACAGGATGGGGATGGGGTGCACAATAAACTACCGCTCACAGGATGAGTATGGGGTGCACAATAAACTACCGCTCACAGGATGAGTATGGGGTGCACAATAAACTACCGCTCACAGGATGGGTATGGGGTGCACAATAAACTACCGCTCACAGGATGGGGATGGGGTGCACAATAAACTACCGCTCACAGGATGGGTATGGGGTGCACAATAAACTACCGCTCACAGGATGGGGATGGGGTGCACAATAAACTACCGCTCACAGGATGGGTATGGGGTGCACAATAAACTACCGCTCACAGGATGGGTATGGGGTGCACAATAAACTACCGCTCACAGGATGGGGATGGGGTGCACAATAAACTACCGCTCACAGGATGGGTATGGGGTGCACAATAAACTACCGCTCACAGGATGGGTATGGGGTGCACAATAAACTACCGCTCACAGGATGGGGATGGGGTGCACAATAAACTACCGCTCACAGGATGGGTATGGGGTGCACAATAAACTACCGCTCACAGGATGGGGATGGGGTGCACAATAAACTACCGCTCACAGGATGGGGATGGGGTGTACAATAAACTACCGCTCACAGGATGGGGATGGGGTGCACAATAAACTACCGCTCACAGGATGGGGATGGGGTGCACAATAAACTACCGCTCACAGGATGGGTATGGGGTGTACAATAAACTACCGCTCACAGGATGGGGATGGGGTGCACAATAAACTACCGCTCACAGGATGGGGATGGGGTGCACAATAAACTACCGCTCACAGGATGGGTATGGGGTGCACAATAAACTACCGCTCACAGGATGGGTATGGGGTGCACAATAAACTACCGCTCACAGGATGGGTATGGGGTGCACAATAAACTACCGCTCACAGGATGGGTATGGGGTGCACAATAAACTACCGCTCACAGGATGGGTATGGGGTGCACAATAAACTACCGCTCACAGGATGGGGATGGGGTGCACAATAAACTACCGCTCACAGGATGGGGATGGGGTGTACAATAAACTACCGCTCACAGGATGGGGATGGGGTGCACAATAAACTACCGCTCACAGGATGGGGATGGGGTGCACAATAAACTACCGCTCACAGGATGGGTATGGGGTGTACAATAAACTACCGCTCACAGGATGGGGATGGGGTGCACAATAAACTACCGCTCACAGGATGGGTATGGGGTGCACAATAAACTACCGTCCACAGGATGGGGATGGGGTGCACAATAAACTACCGCTCACAGGATGGGGATGGGGTGCACAATAAACTACCGCTCACAGGATGGGGATGGGGTGCACAATAAACTACCGCTCACAGGATGGGGATGGGGTGCACAATAAACTACCGCTCACAGGATGGGTATGGGGTGCACAATAAACTACCGCTCACAGGATGGGGATGGGGTGCACAATAAACTACCGCTCACAGGATGGGGATGGGGTGCACAATAAACTACCGCTCACAGGATGGGGATGGGGTGCACAATAAACTACCGCTCACAGGATGGGTATGGGGTGCACAATAAACTACCGCTCACAGGATGGGGATGGGGTGCACAATAAACTACCGCTCACAGGATGGGGATGGGGTGCACAATAAACTACCGCTCACAGGATGGGTATGGGGTGCACAATAAACTAGCCGCCTCCGGCGGCAACAAACAAAATGTTGGCCAACCACTTGGACGGTCGGGGATTGAACGCCGACCTGCATGAAGCGAGACCGTCGCGCTACCGCCCTGCCCAAGTGGTTGGGCGAGCCGGCGGCTTGTCAGAGGTCCCTCCAAAAGCCCTGATGATTTTTTCCGGTGACATAATCAGATGCTTTAAGATGTATCATCATAAATATAAATACCATATATCATCAAATATGTTTAGTTATTTATTATAATTTATAATTCTTTAATGTCATTAATATTTTTATATGGCTCTCCTAATTCCTGATTAAAATTTTTATATATAAAATAAAACTTTCGTTATTATTATATAAATGTTTGTAGTTTTTTTTAAATTGTAATTTTTTTATGTACTGGTAAATAGCAGCCTAGACAAATTTGGGAAATAGGCAAATACGAAAATTTTGGATGCCCCATGGGCACTACAATATTACCATACAGTGAACATAGTTATTAAGACCACGGATAAGAGAAAACGGGTGTTAGGAGGACAATCCTCAGGGCGCTGAACACTCCCTCTGGAGGAGCCAACTGCAAGTCCTTGGCACACATCAGGTAGTCAGCTCAGTGACCGACTATGCAGCACCGTCACTCACAAGCCTATCACAACAACAGTTGTTGTTGTGATAGATTCAGCTACTCGGAACAAGTTCCAAGTAGCACGGGCTATGGTGAGCCCGTAACTTACCTGGCACAGGAGCGGGACAAGTAGCACGGGCTGTGGAGAGCCCTTAGAGGACTTAACTGGCACAGGAGCGGGACAAGTAGCACGGGCTGTGGAGAGCCCTTAGAGGACTTAACTGGCACAGGAGCTGGGCAAGTAGCACGGGCTGTGGAGAGCCCTTGGAGGACTTAACTGGCACAGGAGCGGGGCAAGTAGCATGAGCTGTGGAGAGCCCTTGGAGGACTTAACTGGCACAGGAGCGGGACAAGTAGCACGGGCTGTGGAGAGCCCTTAGAGGACTTAACCTGCACAGGAGCGGGGCTGTAACTTCTATCACAACAACAGTGGAGAAAGCTTGAAGTAGCACAAAACATTACTGAGAGAGCTGCCTTGGGACCGTCTTTGTGGACCAGAGTTGAAGGTATAAGACTAGAAACGGGTCTTCCCTCTCTTCAAGAGAGGATAACTCAAGGAACAGCCACGATTATCAGTTAGATAATTGTCTCCCCTGATCCAGTCCCACCACGGCCGGCCTTATGGTTGGACTTGACCAAAATATCGGAAACTCTTGGGCTGCCAGAGCGGGAGAAGTCCTAAACAAACTACGATTACAAAGCATAATTCTTGATAGATGATAGATCGACCACACTCAAACTACAATTGTTCCCCACCCTGGGAGGACCCTACCTTCAAAATTATAATAGATCTTCCGATGAAAAAGGCTGCCTATGATCCAACAGTCCTGAGGGGCTTCATAGAACAGCAAATTTATTTATTTATTTATTTATTTATATATATACAAGAAGATACATTGGGATTGTGAGGATACATAGCATAGTAATTACAATCTTGTAAAGCCACTAGTACGCGCAGCGTTTCGAGCAGAAATGAGCATCATAGCAGGAGCCAGCATCTCAACCAGGTATAACCAGCCACCCACATCTTCACAGACGGATCGGTGGATACAGAATATGAGAGTGCCGGCGCTGCTCTTTGCACGACCAGCGTTCAGGCATACTGGAGACTGGGAGGACTAGTATCATCAACCCAAACTGAGCTGTTTACCTTACAACAGGCATTCGCATATGTGATTGCACAAAACACTCAAAATGCAATCATACACACAGACTCAAATGCTGCAAATATTAGAAAAGATGCAGTGGAAAAACATTGTGAAAATAATTACCACCATTTTTACATCTAGGAGCACGAGCTTAAGGCAAAGGACTTAATTATTACCCTAAATCGCATCCCATCACACGTTGGAATCCCATTAAATGAGAAATTAAAACTGCTAAATTGCCGATGAAACTGCTAAATTGGCAACCTCGTCATCCAGTGTTCCATAAAAGGCTCGAACCCAGAACAGAGAACATAAAGAGCGCCATTATCAACAAACTCACCTCTACAAATCCCATCTACACCAGAGTAGCAGAAGGTTCGCCCTCTGCGGTATGGTATCTTCAGGCCACCAAGTTAGACAGGCTTGATATCTCTAAAGGAATCTACAGGGAAATGGCAGTTCGTTATTATTAAATAGCAGTGTAGACTAAGTATAGGCTAAGTATAAACGACTCTGTTTTCAGCGAGCCATTAAACACACTAAAGATTGATAACCCAAATTAATTTTTCATGGATATGATACCAACATCAAATCATATATCAGACGTCACCCTATCCCCACTGGATTTTGAAGAAGCCATAACCAGTATGCCTATGCACTCTGCACCAGGCCCGGATTCTTGGAACTCCATATTCATCAAGAACTGTAAAAAACCACTATCGCAGGCCCTCCACAGTCTGTGGAGACAAAGCCTAGATACTGGCGTTATTCCTGACATACTAAAAACAGCAGAGATAGCACCACTTCATAAAGGAGGAAATAAGGCAGAGGCAAAAAATTACAGACCGATAGCACTAACATCGCATATCATCAAAAAATTTGAGAGAGTAATAAGAAGTAAGATCACAAAATACATGGAATCACAGCATCTCCATAACCCCGGACAACATGGTTTCAGAACAGGGCGCTCTTGCCTGTCGCAGTTGCTGGACCACTATGATATGACATTAGATGCTATGGAAGACAAACAAAACGCTGATGTAATTTACACAGATTTCGCAAAAGCTTTTGATAAATGTGACCATGGTGTTATTGCACATAAAATGCGTTCAACAGGAATTACCGGAAAAATAGGCAGATGGATCTACAATTTCCTGACTAACAGAACCCAATGTGTAATAGTCAACAAAATAAAATCCAGCCCATCAACCGTGAAGAGCTCAGTCCCCCAGGGTACTGTGCTTGCTTCAGTACTTTTTCTCATCCTCATATCGGACATAGACAAGAACACAACCTATAGCATTGTATCATTCTTTGCAGATGACACTAGGATCTTCATGAGAGTAGGCAACATAGAGGACATGGCAAACCTCCAATCAGATGTAGATCAGGTCTTTCTATGGGCTATAGAAAATAATATGGTGTTTAACGAAGATAAGTTCCAGCTCATGCGCTATGGAAAAAATGAAAATATAAAAACGGAAACCACGTACAAAACTCAGGCAAATCATAACATAGAACGAAAAGGCAATGTAAAGGATCTGGGTGTACTCATGTCGGAAGACTTTACCTTTAAAGAACACAATAAAGTAGCCGTCACAACTGCAAGAAAAATGACAGGTTGGATAACAAGAACTTTTCACACAAGAGATGCTATACCGATGATGATACTTTTCAAAACGCTTGTGCTCTCTAGAGTGGAGTACTGCTGCACAATGACAGCACCTTTCAAAGCTGGAGAAATTGCTCACCTGGAGAGCGTGCAGAGATCCTTTACTGCTAGAATCCACTCAGTAAAACATCTAAACTATTGGGACCGACAAAAGAGCCTAAATTTGTACTCCCTTGAGCGCAGGTGGGAGAGATACATAATAATTTACACGTGGAAAATATTAGAGGGGCTGGTCCCAAACCTGCACACAGAAATAACATCACATGAGACCAGAAGACATGGCAAGATGTGCAGAATACCACCGTTGAAAAGCAGAGGCCCGAGACTGTTCAACACGCTTCCACTACACATAAGGGACATAACTGGCCGACCCCTCACTGTGTTCAAGAGAGAACTATCAACATCAGAGGCCCGAGACTGTTCAACACGCTTCCACTACACATAAGGGACATAACTGGCCGACCCCTCACAGTGTTCAAGAGAGAACTATCAACATCAGAGGCCCGAGACTGTTCAACACGCTTCCACTACACATAAGGGGCATAACTGGCCGACCCCTCACAGTGTTCAAGAGAGAACTATCAACATCAGAGGCCCGAGACTGTTCAACACACTTCCACTACACATAAGGGGCATAACTGGCCGACCCCTCACAGTGTTCAAGAGAGAACTATCAACATCAGAGGTCCGAGACTGTTCAACACGCTTCCACTACACATAAGGGGCATAACTGGCCGACCCCTCACAGTGTTCAAGAGAGAACTATCAACATCAGAGGCCCGAGACTGTTCAACACACTTCCACTACACATAAGGGGCATAACTGGCCGACCCCTCACAGTGTTCAAGAGAGAGCTATCAACATCAGAGGCCCGAGACTGCTCAACACGCTTCCACTACACATAAGGGACATAACTGGCAAACCCCTCACAGTGTTCAAGAGAGAACTATCAACATCAGAGGCCCGAGACTGCTCAACACGCTTCCACTACACATAAGGGACATAACTGGCCGACCCCTCACAGTGTTCAAGAGAGAACTATCAACATCAGAGGCCCGAGACTGTTCAACACACTTCCACTACACATAAGGGGCATAACTGGCCGACCCCTCACAGTGTTCAAGAGAGAACTATCAACATCAGAGGTCCGAGACTGTTCAACACGCTTCCACTACACATAAGGGGCATAACTGGCCGACCCCTCACAGTGTTCAAGAGAGAACTATCAACATCAGAGGCCCGAGACTGTTCAACACACTTCCACTACACATAAGGGGCATAACTGGCCGACCCCTCACAGTGTTCAAGAGAGAGCTATCAACATCAGAGGCCCGAGACTGCTCAACACGCTTCCACTACACATAAGGGACATAACTGGCAAACCCCTCACAGTGTTCAAGAGAGAACTATCAACATCAGAGGCCCGAGACTGCTCAACACGCTTCCACTACACATAAGGGACATAACTGGCCGACCCCTCACAGTGTTCAAGAGAGAACTATCAACATCAGAGGCCCGAGACTGTTCAACACGCTTCCACTACACATAAGGGACATAACTGGCCGACCCCTCACAGTGTTCAAGAGAGAACTATCAACATCAGAGGCCCGAGACTGTTCAACACGCTTCCACTACACATAAGGGACATAACTGGCCGACCCCTCACAGTGTTCAAGAGAGAACTGGATAAGCACCTCCAAAGGATACCTGATCAACCAGGCTGTGACTCATACGTCAGGCTGCGAGCAGCCGCGTCCAACAGCCTGGTTGATCAGTCCGGCAACCAGGAGGCCTGGTCGACGACCGGGTCGCGGGGACGCTAAGCCCCGGAAGCACCTCAAGGTAAGGCAAGGTAAGGTAACCTCAAGGTAGGTCACAGATGCAACTAGGAAATTAGTGAAATGTCGTATATATCGCCAATTCTTCCAGCAGTGTGTTTCAAAGTGTGCCATTTAGTCACTGTAATAGGCATGAGGCTTGTTTGTTTGGTCACGGTGAGACTATGGAGTTATATGGCGGCCAATCTTAAGCAACCCCTCAATGTCGAGACCTGCCTCGTTGTTGACTGTCTTCATTGTGTACAGGTCCAGCCTGTCCTCACATGCAAAGATCCAAGCTCGTTAATCCAGCTGCCAAACCAGCCTGTCCTCCAAACAAAGACCCAAAAGTTATTCCATGCACCCGCCAAACCCCCAAATTATGAATGAAAAGCGGTTTACACACGACTCGCAATTGATTTCGTTCGAACACTTCCGGAAAAAGTGCTTCACTGACGAATTTTGTTTGAACCACACAGCCCGTCCTCGAAACAAAGATCCAAAAGTGATTCCATGCACCCGCCAAACCCCCTGTTTATGAATGAAAAGCGGTTTACACACGACTCACAACTGATGACGTTCGAACATATCCGGAACAAGTGCTTCACTGACGAATTTTGTTCGAATCACAACGCTATAAATGCTTCACCCACGTACTACAAATACAAATAATCGCCAACAGAACCTAAACACCCAACCTAACCTATCCTATGCCTATATATACACAATATGCTAATATATTATAATATTAATTTATATATGAGAAACTCCCGTTTTGAATGAACAGCATGTAAAAATTTATGAATGTGTCTGTGGGGTCGACCGCTTAACGGAATGGACTTGAGTCGAGGACGGGTCGAAATAATCGCCAATAGAACCTAAACACCTAACCTAATCTACACCTAATGCTACAACTGATATGAGTGGGGCTTCTATGGGGTACTGGTACTATTAAGGGGTATAGGTAGTTAGAAGACAGGAGTATCAAATATGGGAGAGCTAAAAGGCCCGGCCCCCAAAATAAACTATCCACAGTAGTAATAACTTGCTACAAGACCAAATATGTTCGTCTAAGGGTTGATCACTGCGCTCCCACCTTGGAAGAAGAGATACTCTGTAATTCATGTACTTATTTATTAACCCGTTAACAACCCCCCATATACACTCACACCAATAACAATAATAATAATAACTTTACCACACTATCTTACGTTAAAAGCCTTGGTCCACGTAGGCAGGATACAAGGTTTACACTAATAACAAGCTAGGGTAAAGTACTACTGGATAAGCACTGAAGCTGGATGCAGCTTAGGGTAGTGAAACCACGTGGGACCCTAATACAAAACACAACACTTAGGGGTACCCAAACACTGGCAAAATACTATCCCCAGGTCTCCCCAATCGTTACTACCAGAGTAGGCACACTTACACCATATAATACTTAACTTAAGGGTACAGGAACTTCAGGTAAGGGAAATAAGTAAGAGGAGAAGGAAGGAGAGTAGGGATACAGCCACAGAGTAGGTCTTAACCTCACGCCACCAGCCAAGAGAAGAGCGAGCTCCTCGCGACCACCTGGCCTCCCTCATGTCGTGGTGCCGGAAGGAGCCTAATTGATCGTGCAGCTAAGCACATTAAAGATCTTCCCCTATGCAACGTATTGTTACTTTATGAATGATTAGAAAGTATTAGCAAGCAAAGTTGGTGCCTATGTTATTATTTAATAATCAACCCCCAGCTCAGTCTTTAAATGCTCTTTGAGAAACAATAATAGTCTTACGTCTGGCAGGGAAGATACAAACAATTTCCATTCGAAATGCGCCAACTGTACTACTTAGGAAGTTTAATAGCTCAATTTTGACCTCTGGTTTCCACTGGAGAACCCAGGGTCGTAACACTCCTCCCCCCTTCAGAGAAAAAAAAAAAAAAATGTGACCACTAGAAAAGTAGTCATATTTTTTTTTTGTAAGAGTATACAGAGAACAAAAAGAAAAACATGACAAAAACAAAAAATCAATCAAAAGCAATTTCTCTGCAAAAAAAAATACAAAGGAGTTCTCTGAAAGAAAAAAAAAAAAACATACACAACAAAAATAAAAGAACAGGGAAGTAAATAAATTGGACACGGAATATTTAATGTCACAGGAGAACCTAAAAAAAAATAACTAAAGCATGACAGTTGGTAAATGGCTTTCTGTGGCTCAGATGACTGTTATTCAGGCAACCGGGACAGAGCGTCGGCTATCACGTTGAGTCTGCCCGGTAGGTGGGTAATGGAAAGATTGAAGTCCTGTAGGTACAACGCCCACCTGAGGATGCGTTTATTCTTACCCTTCATCTGAGTCAGGAAGACTAGTGGGTTATGGTCCGTGTACACTTCCACTATATTACCTGTGAGGTAAACTTCGAACTTTTTACATGTTAACACTAGCGCCAACGCCTCTTTTTCTACCACTGAATAATTGCGTTGCGCCTTGTCGAATTTCACAGAGTAATAATATACTGGGTGTTCCACCTGATCATCCCCAGTTTGCAACAACACTGCACCAGCACCCGAGTCAGACGCGTCAACATGAATTTTAAACGGTCGGTCGAACCTTGGACTAGCAAGCACTGGGGCGGAAGCTAAGATCAATTTCAAATTTTTAAATGCCTCTGCACAGTTTGATGACCACTTAAATTTAACGGCTTTCCGCAACAAGTCTGTGAGAGGAGTGGCAACACTGGAAAAGTTCTGACAAAAACGTCGATAGTACGCACACATACCGATAAATCTTTGAACGTCCTTTTTAGACTTTAGTACTGGATACTCCAGAATGGCACTGATTTTATCTTGCCGAGGTAACACTTTTCCTTGGCCCACTTCATAACCGAGGTACGTCACTGTGCCTTGGCCAAAATGACACTTTTTAGCATTTAAGGTAAGATTTGCCCTTTTCAAGATGGCAAACAACTGGCGTAACCTAGCTATGTGGTCAGCCCAATTACTGTCAAACAGCACGATATCATCTAAATACGCCCGACAATTTGGCACCTTAGCGAGTAGAGAGTTCATGAGTCTCTGGAACGTGGCAGGGGCATTACGCAAGCCGAACGGTAACACTTGATACTCAAAAACACCCTCGGGTGTCACGAACGCAGTGAGCTGTTTAGCACGTTCAGTGAGTGGGATTTGATAATACCCCCTCGAGAGGTCGAATTTCGAAACGTACTTGGCATTTCCCAACTCGTCAATGCAGTCCTCGAGGAGGGGCAGCGGATAGGCATCCACAATGGTCACCTTGTTGAGCTGCCGATAGTCGGTGCATAATCGCCAGGAGCCGTCTGGTTTGGGGACCAAAAGGCAGGGCGAGCACCAAGAGCCCTGGCTCGGCCGGATGAGGCCGTGCTGGAGCAAGAAGTCGACCTCCTTCCGTACGATGGCCTTCTTTTCTGGACTCATCCGATAGGGTTGAAGGCGAATGGGAGTGTAGTCCGTCAATTCGACATCATGGCAAATGGCATCAGTCTGGGTCGGGACATCCCCGAACAGACTGGAGAATTCAGCAACCAACGACTGCACCTCTTCACGTTGGGCCATCTGCAAATGGGACAGTTCCTCCACAGCATTCACAGAACTAGAATTATTGAAAATGAGATTAGTTGGGTCCCCAGAACAATCATCCCCTCTCTCACTGGAAATGGAAACATTGGTTAGTGCAATGGGCCTGGGGCCCTGGAACTTCTTCAGTCGATTTACATGTATGAGCATTACCTGGTTACGTTTGTCAGAGTGCCTCACTTTGTACGTGAGGTCCCCAGTCTTTTCTGTCACAATGTAGGGGCCTTCGTACTTGTGGGACATAGTGTTCCCTAGTCGAGGCTTTAATACCAGGACAGGGTCGCCAGGCTGAAATACCCGTAACTTAGATTTAGCATCGTTACGTTCTTTCATCTTTTCTTGGGCCTTGCCAAGATACTTTAATGCAGCCGCCTTGCAGTCCTTGAGTCTCTGGTGGTGTTGCGCAAAGAAAGCCGAACCTTCGGATAACGTTACGTTCCCTAACAGATTCTCCTGTAACATTTGCAAGGGTCCGCGAACTTTATGGCCAAAGACTAACTCAAAAGGAGAACAGCCCAGTGAACTTTGTAATCCCTCTCTAGCCGCAAACAAAACATACGGTAAATTCTCATCCCAGAAGGTGTGGGAACTCTCGCACGATGTCTTCAACATCTGCTTCAGAGTTAGATGGAAACGTTCAATTACCCCCTGACTCTGTGGATGGTATGGGCTGGAAACCTTATGAGTTATTCCATGTTCCTTACAAAATTGCTCGAAAACATCAGACTTAAAATTAGTACCATTGTCAGTTTGCACGACCCGAGGCAGTCCAAAAGTGGAAAAAAATTGCAACATACGAGCAACAACAGTTTTTGCTCGGATGTTCCTTACAGCAAAAGCCTCTGGGTAACGAGTAGTGATACACATCATCGTGATTAGGTAAATATTACCAGACTTAGTTCTAGGTAATGGTCCAACACAGTCCATTACCACATGAGAAAATGGTTCCTCTGGCACGACAATAGGCCTTAGAGGAGCTTTAGGTGGAGTCTGGTTTGGTTTCCCAACCAGTTGACAAACAACACACGCATTACAAAATTTTGCCACATCGCTTTTCAGCTTGGGCCAGAAAAAATACTTTAAAATTTTGTGATACGTAATATTAATACCTTGATGTCCCCCCATAGGATCATCATGAGCAGCTGCCAAAACCCTTTCTCTATAGCAGGTCGGCAACATAACCTGGTGGACTACCTCCCACTCATTTGACAAGGGAGCACTCTGTGGTCTCCATTTTCTCATCAAAATCCGATCATTGTAGTAGTACCCAGTTGCTGCGTCTACAATTTCCTCCATAGAGACGGCTGTTTCATGACAATCTGCAAGAGTGGGGTCAGCTTTCTGTAACTCACTCAAGGAGGCATCCAGGCCTTGGTCAGATGCCATTGGCCGAGG
Source organism: Procambarus clarkii (assembly GCF_040958095.1). Lineage (NCBI taxonomy): Eukaryota > Metazoa > Arthropoda > Malacostraca > Decapoda > Cambaridae > Procambarus > Procambarus clarkii. The sequence continues at coordinate 167,121 of NC_091154.1, forward strand.
CTCAACAGTGTTCTCCTCCACCTCCCCACTACTCTCGGTAGACGGCAGTGGCAGGCTCTCCACAATGTCCTCGGCCACGTCATCGAGTCGGGCCATGAATGTGTCCGCGAGGTCCACTTGGTTTTCACCACTCGGAAAGCTCCTCGTGACCTCGGGATTTACCACCTTGGCAAGCACAGGGCTGCCCTTACATTTAAGTCCCATAGACCTGGTCACCGCGCACGTCGTGGTGCCGGAAGGAGCCTAATTGATCGTGCAGCTAAGCACATTAAAGATCTTCCCCTATGCAACGTATTGTTACTTTATGAATGATTAGAAAGTATTAGCAAGCAAAGTTGGTGCCTATGTTATTATTTAATAATCAACCCCCAGCTCAGTCTTTAAATGCTCTTTGAGAAACAATAATAGTCTTACGTCTGGCAGGGAAGATACAAACAATTTCCATTCGAAATGCGCCAACTGTACTACTTAGGAAGTTTAATAGCTCAATTTTGACCTCTGGTTTCCACTGGAGAACCCAGGGTCGTAACACCTAACTATACACAGAATTTGTATGTATAATAATATTATTTTATATATGAGAACAAACCAATTTTTATCACACAGTGTGTTTGCATACTGCAGACTTTAGAATTAGATTTAGCTGTGGCTGGAGTGAGCAAATGTTAGACATTGACAACTTACCGTTTTCCAATAGGACGGTGAGACTTAAATTAAAATATATAAATAAAAAAATGAGAACAATCAACTTTTGTATCTATCTTACCTTGTATGTATGTACTTTACCTGAATAAATAAATTGTATGTATGTATTTGTATTTGTAGAATGGTAAAACAATTTGAAGGAAAACTAATATAAACTGTTTACACAGTAAATTGATAAACAGTTACACATTTTTACCCTCTTACATTAGTAAAGTTTAGGAACACCCTGAATCAAAATAATTCTAAACACATATTCATAGCACAGATCTGATTTCAATAGGATTTAAAGTGCTTTTCATGAAGCCAGATCTCTGTGAGGGAGAGAGTAGGGAATTAGTGTCCGTGGCGCAGTGGTAAAGCACTCGCTCGGCGCTTTGCGAGCACTTTGGCCTGGGTTCGTATCCTGGCCGGAAGGATTGACTAGGCGCCAATCCTTAACTGTAGCCTCTGTTCACCCAGCAGTAAATGAGTACCTGCAGGTTATTAAACTATTTGGCGAGTCGTATTCCGGGGAAAATTAGGATTAAGGAGCTGCCCGAAACGCTATGCGTGCTACTTACTTTACAACCATATAAAAACTCTTGTATGTATATCCAAAATTAAATAAAATTATGAGTTCGCAGGTGGGGGGGAGGGGGTTGTAGGAGCATGAAAGAGAGGAATTGGGGAATATGGATTGGATAGGGGAGACTAATCCGGAAAACTGGGACTTACCAAGTCTTAAACTTGGTTCTAAACTTGCGAAATAAATTATTATTATTATTATTATTATTATTATTATTATTATTATTATTATTATTATTATTATTATTATTATTAAACTAAGTTCAGGACTTGATAAGTTTACAGCCTATGTATGGCGAGGAACAGGGAACACCTTCCAGTATATATATCTCTTGCGAAACTATTAGCTATGTGAGCTCAAACTAAAATATTTTACCTGAATTTACCTGAGGGCCACTAACACTCTAGTGGCCTCGACGAGGACAAGAAGGTAAGAGAATTATTAGGGGAAAGTGCCAAGCCATTACGACTATATAACACTGGGAAGGGGTCAGGATAAGGATTTGGGATGGGACGGCTGGAAGGAATGGTGCCCAACCGCTTGCATGGACGGTCGGGGTTTGAACGCCGACCTGCATTAAGCAAGACCGTCGCTCTACCGCCCACCCCAAATGGTTGGGCGAGCCAGCGGCTTGTCAGAGGTCCCCCCATTTGCCCTGATGATTTTTTTCCGATGATATATATATCTCAGATATTTTAAGATATCTTGCTTTCTTGTTTCGTATCCTGCCTGAAACGCTGTGCGCACTAGTGGCTTTAGGTATTGTATGTACTAACTCTAGTGGCTTTAGGTATTGTATGTACTAACTCTAGTGGCTTAAGGTATTGTATGTACTAACTCTAGTGGCTTTAGGTATTGTATGTACTAACTCTAGTGGCTTTAGGTATTGTATGTACTAACTCTATAAACCCAACATTATGTTTGTAACTCATCTTCTATGCGTGTACTTTTACCTGAATAAACATTTGAATTTGAATTTTCAACATATCATCATTAATATATCTGATATATGTGTCAGAGCTGTGTGAACGCGCATACAGCTTTGTGTGCGCAAGCCATAGATCACTAAGAACTCTATTTGACCCGCCAGGATTCGAACCCATGCCGTCCAGGATCACCCTTAAACGTACACAGTACCGTGACCACCGATTATTGACGATTATTGGTGCGGTGGTCACGGTACTGTGTACGTTTAGGAAGGGGGGGGGGTGATCCAGGACGGCATGGGTTCGAATCCAAGCCGGGTCAAATAGAGTGGATTACGTTATATATTATAATTTTAAAATTATTAAAATACCATTAATTTTCTTATATGGTTCTACTTTATAGTAATGAAGATTTTTTAAAAACAAAAGTAAATTTGAATAATTATTATATAAAAGTTTATAGCTGTTTTATAAATTGTAACATTTTGTAAGTAGTGATACAAAGCAGCTTATAATGCTTCGAAAAAAACAACTTGACTATGAAATTTTGGATGCCCTATTGGCACTACAATATTACCATACAGTAAATATAATTAAGACCACAAATTAGAGAAAACGACTGTTAGGAGGACAATCCTCAGGTCGCTGAACACTCCCTCTGGAGGAGCCAACTGCAAGTCCTTCGCACATATAATTTTTGTTTTATATTTACATGCAGAGCATGCAAATAAGTACAATAAAACAAATACAGAAAATACAAACACACACACACGAAAATCTTAACACAGAAGCACAGAACAGCCCCAAACAAGGTACAAAACCACCGACCTGAAGGGGCCTATACCAAGACACATAAACATGTATCACATATAACAGTACATAGAACAGACACAAACCCAAAAGAAAATACATAAAACACAGAAGCACAGTACAGCCCCAAACAAGGTACAAAACTACAGGCCTGAAGGGCCCACAACCAGACACAAAGGCACATAATAACAGGAAACAGGAAACTTAGACTCTACACATGACACGGACCCACAAACAGCAATATACAAAACCAAACCAAGATACATGATACATAAAAGAACACAAAAGGTACATAAAATTACATGAAAATCACAGAAAAGTATACAAAACACTGGAGAAAAAACTAATACACATAACCAGAGGCCCAACAACGGGCTCACAGCAAACACAACAATGGGAGGCGAAAGCAAGAACGCCACGTTAACACATACTTATACGTATCCGGAAACCGGATACAGTACTCCTCCCAAATAAGCCCCATAAGAGGAAGAACAGGTTCACGGGGGCGCGCCATGACGGTCTGTAATCATGGGCGGGGCCGTGACCCCTGTCACCAGGCCGGTCTCCATTGGCCTGGCGTTCCCTGGGATTGCTTCCTACCACGGTGTGGAGGTGGTGTTACTTGCTCCGTGTCCGTGTGGAGTCTATGTGGTGTGCAGCTGCTTGCCGGACGGCGGGAGATTGTCAAATTCGGCTTCCGGTGATTTACCAACATCTCGCCACGCGGAATGATGGGCGCTCGTTCAATCCTCCTGGAGTTGGTGGGTCGGTGACCCTCTCTGACCGTTGTGGTGCCACGACGTATGTAGCAGTGCATGGGATGCTCTTCGAGTTCCCTGAGGACCGAGCACCGCTCCTGTGCCAGGTAAGTCCACTACGGGCTCACCATAGCCCGTGCTACTTGGAACTAGTTCCGAGTAGCTGAATCTATAACAACAACAACCCTGAGGACCTTCTACGTAGGTACTTTGTCCGGTGTGGGCGGGTCCTTCATGTGAGGATGAACGCCGTCCCTACCGGGAGGTGGAGGGGGTCCCGTGAGGGACTTGCACTCTCGCCCTGCGCCTCAAGGATCCTGTACCGTCCTCCATCATGCCGTTGGGGTCCCGACTAGTGTCTTTCATGCAGGACAATCCAGGACATGTTTCAGGTGCGGCCTCCCGGGCCACCAGGCCCCGGGGTGTGAGGGTCACCCGTGTTAACCTCTTCCGGGTGGAGGATTTTCCCCGCTGTCGGTCCCGGACCTGTCTCACGTGCTGGGCCGTGTGCTGCTTCCCTGCCGGCTGCTGCCCCGGTGTTGGGGGTTGGGGCGGCCCCGTCGCCGGCTTCCCGGCCTGAGTCGTCCCTGCCCGCCCCGTCTCGACTGACCCTGCCTGCGGCGTCTCCTGTCACTCTGGATGTCCGCGAGGGGCTGTCCCCTGCGGTGAGTGGTCCGGTGCTCCCCGGCCGTGGAGGCTGCGGTTCTCAGGAGCCGGGCCTTGAAGGCGCGTCCGTCAGGGAGTTCTGCTGTGTTACGGAATGATGGGGTGATAGCTCGGATGACCGGCAGCCCGTCTCCAAGCGCTCGAGGTGGGTCCCGAGTGTGTCTCCCCTTCGTGGTGTGTCTTGCGTGGAGGAGGGAGAGTTTGGTGCTTCGGTGTCACACTCCGTGGTTGGCGGTGATGTGGGAGGCTCCGGGCTCCCTCCTGTGTCGCCCCCTGCGACTACAGCTGTTGGCTCCCCACGGTGGGAGGCTGCTCCTGCTGGTCGGGACCTCGTCGTGGTCTTAAGGAAGGATGTGCGCCAAGGGGCCTCTGCTCCTGTGCCCGGTGGCGGGGACGCGTCTGTGTCCTCTGCGGGTCCCCCTAGTATGGAGCCCCGTGAGAAGCCTCGTACGAGGGAAAGTACGAAGCCCTGTGCGGCGCCCAGTGTGGAACTCTTCCCTGTGATCGCGGTCGACGGAGGCGTGGTCCCTCAGTCGCAGCGTTTGGAGCTCACTTGGGACGACATGCGTCCAGTCCCTTGGTGCTCGATAACTATTTGGGTGCCGCGGAGAAAGGGGTTTACCAGCCCCGCTCCCGTGCCAGGTAAGTCTACTACGGGCTCACCATAGCCCGTGCTACTTGCCCCTCTCCTGTGCCAGGTAAGTCTACTACGGGCTCACCATAGCCCGTGCTACTTGCCCCTCTCCTGTGCCAGGTAAGTCCACTACGGGCTCACCATAGCCAGTGCTACTTGCCCCGCTCCTGTGCCAGGTAAGTCCACTACGGGCTCACCATAGCCCGTGCTACTTGCCCCGCTCCTGTGCCAGGTAAGTCCACTACGGGCTCACCATAGCCCGTGCTACTTGCCCCGCTCCTGTGCCAGGTAAGTCCACTACGGGCTCACCATAGCCCGTGCTACTTGCCCCGCTCCTGTGCCGGGTAAGTCCACTACGGGCTCACCATAGCCCGTGCTACTTGCCCCGCTCCTGTGCCAGGTAAGTCCACTACGGGCTCACCATAGCCCGTGCTACTTGCCCCGCTCCTGTGCCAGGTAACTCCACTACGGGCTCGCCATAGCCCGTGCTACTTGCCCTGCTCCTGTGTCAGGTAGTCCGCCACGGGCTCACCATAGCCCGTGCTACTTGTCCCGTTCCTGTGCCAGGTAAGTCCACTACGGGCTCACCATAGCCCGTGCTACTTGCCCCGCTCCTGTGCCAGGTAAGTCCACTACGGGCTCACTTTAGACCGTGCTACTTGCCCCGCTCCTGTGTCAGGTAGTCCACTACGGGCTCACCATAGCCCATGCTACTTGCCCCGCTCCTGTGCCAGGTAAGTCCACTACGGGCTCACTATAGCCCGTGCTACTTGCCCCGCTCCTGTGCCAGGTAAGTCCACTTCGGACTCACCATAGCCCGTGCTACTTGCCCCGCTCCTGTGCCAGGTAAGTCCACTACGGACTCACCATAGCCCGTGCTACTTGCCCCGCTCCTGTGCCAGGTAAGTCCACTACGGACTCACCATAGCCCGTGCTACTTGCCCCGCTCCTGTGCCAGGTAAGTCCACTACGGACTCACCATAGCCCGTGCTACTTGCCCCGCTCCTGTGCCAGGTAAGTCCACTACGGACTCACCATAGCCCGTGCTACTTGCCCCGCTCCTGTGCCAGGTAAGTCCACTACGGACTCACCATAGCCCGTGCTACTTGCCCCGCTCCTGTGCCAGGTAAGTCCACTACGGACTCACCATAGCCCGTGCTACTTGCCCCGCTCCTGTGCCAGGTAAGTCCACTACGGACTCACCATAGCCCGTGCTACTTGCCCCGCTCCTGTGCCAGGTAAGTCCACTACGGACTCACTATAGCCCGTGCTATTTGGAACTTGTTCCGAATAGCTGAATCTATAACAACAACAACACAAAGGGGTTTACACATGGGGTGCCTGATTTGATGCCTCGACCTTGTGCGTCTCCTGGTCGACTGGTGCCTGAAGACGGCCAGCTGGTCTGGGAGGCGCTCTGCTGGCGCTTCCCGCCACAGGAGTTTCCGGGAAAATATCAGTAGTACTTGTGTTTGATTGTATACTCCCTGTCTTTGTTTTTGTTACCGTGTCTGCTGTTCTATGTATGTTTGTCTCAGTGTTTGGTTTCGCCCTGTTGGGCGGTGTGTTTGTTTGTGTGTTCAGTATGCATTTTTAGTTGTGTTGTAATGTTTGTGTCCTGTGTATGTTTTGTGTTCTGTTGCTTGTGTTGTTTCTAGGGCTGTTGTGTGTGTGTGTATGTTTTTTTTCCCCGGTTCCTGCGTGTTCCGGTTATGCGTTACTGACTGTCTTGGCTTTTTGTCCTGTCCATGTGGCCCTTCAGGCTGGCTTGTGTAACTAGATATGTACATGTTATTTTGTACAATATCATTTCAGAGTTTTTTCCGTATTTCCTGTTGTGTGCTTGATATGTTTTTCAGTTTTGTGTTTCCTTTCTCTGTTGTTCTCATGTGATTGTTGTGTTTTATAGATCACTGCTTGTGCGGGGTTTTTGCCAGGATGTTTTTATGTGTATTTATTGTGTTTTATCAATAAAAAGGAGAAAATCGACAACTTACCTCAACAAAGCCCATCTACACCAGAGTAGCAGAAGGTTTGCCCTCTGCAGTATGGTATCTTCAGGCCACCAAGTTAGACAGGCTTGATATCTCTAAAGATATCTTGATATCTCTAAAGATATCTTGATATCTCTAAAGATATCTTGATATCTCTAAAGATATCTTGATATCTCTAAAGATATCTTGATATCTCTAAAGATATCTTGATATCTCTAAAGATATCTTGATATCTCTAAAGATATCTTGATATCTCTAAAGATATCTTGATATCTCTAAAGATATCTTGATATCTCTAAAGATATCTTGATATCTCTAACTGCTATTTCCACGAGGAAATAGCAGTTCGTTATTAGGACATAGCAAGGAAATAGCAGTGTCGACTAAGTCTAGGTCACAGACGCAACTGGGAAATTAGTGACACGTCGTATGCTCCGATCGCTAATTCTTCCAGCAGTGTGTTCCAAAGTGTGCCATTTAGTCACTGTAATTGGCATGAGGCTTGTTTGTTTGGTCACGGTGAGACTATGGAGTTATATGGCGGCCAATCTTAAGCAACCACTCAGTGTCGAGACCTGCCTCGTTGTTGACTGTCTTCATTGTGTCGAGGTCCAGCCCGTCCTCACATGCAAAGATCCAAGCTCGTTAATCCAGCTGCCAAACCAGCCCATCTTCCAAACAAAGACCCAAAAGTGATTCCATGCACCCGCCAAACCCCCCTGTGTATGAATGATAAACGGTTTACACACGACTCACAAATGATGACGTTCGAACACTTCCGGAACTTGTGCTTCACTGACGAATTTTGTTCGAACCACAACGCTATGAATGCTTCACCCACGTACTACAAATACAAATAATCGCCAACAGAACCTAAACACCTAACCTAAACCCATATATGCACAATATGCTAATATATTATAGTATTAATTTATATATGAGAAAATTCCCGTTTTGAATGAACAGCACGTAAAAGTTTGTGAATGTGTCTCTGGGGTCGACCGCTGGATGGAATGAACTTAGTCTGAGGACTGGTGGCCCAGGAGCTGGACCACTCTCACACCAGACAGACAATGATGTACAACAGTGACCCAACCTGACCTAAGCTTGGACCCTCGCGTAATGTTTATAGTTTGTACGTCGCTATAATTTAAAGTACGTCATATTTGGTCTGTTAGGGATTTTGACCTCAAATTGTGTTGCATTGTTCAAGATGACAAGTTGTTCACACGAAGGTTTGTTCACTGTACAAGGGGTAAATAAAATAAAACTGGGCTATATATTTAATAAGCAATTTATATACATATATTCTTTTGTTGTTGTTGCTTAACATTCGCTACTTGGAACAAAAAGTTCCAAGTAGCACGGGCTATGGTGAGCTCGTAGGAATATATATATATATCTTCATTTTAATTTATATACATAGATATATTTACGGTCTGAGGACTTCACAGTGGTTTAAACGGATCCTCACCTTATCAATACATATTTTGGCATTTAGGTAAATACAGATAAAACTGTTGGATTATTATAACAACCATTACAATAATTGATTACCCAGCAAATACACACAAGTCTACGTCTACAGTACACTCATTGTATATATACTAACATTGCCAGTTGCAGTGAATTTCCCAACAAAATTAATGTATGTAATTACATTATTCAAACTGAAAACGTAGTGAGGACGCTGGTAGACTCGTGTGTTTTACAAGATACATGAAGGATAATGACGCTATGAGTCTAGCACTAAGGTAACCTCACAGGATTGATTCACAATTGAGAGGCGGGACCAAAGAGCCAAAGCTCAACCCCCGCAAGCAAAACTAGGTGAGTAAAGTATATACAGCTGTAATTATGGTATTGGCTTAATACCTATCAACCTCTGGAGGGTTATTAAGGCCTATCAACCTATGGAGGGTTATTAATACCTATCAACCTCTGGAGGGTTATTAATACCTATCAACTTTTGGAGGGTTATTAAGGCTTATCAACCTCTGGAGGGTTATTAAGGCCTATCAACCTCTGGAGGGTTATTAAGGCTTATCAACCTCTGGAGGGTTATTAAGGCCTATCAACCTCTGGAGGGTTATTAAGGCTTATCAACCTCTGGAGGGTTATTAAGGCTTATCAACTTCTGGAGGGTTATTAAGGCTTATCAACCTCTGGAGGGTTATTAAGACCTATCAACCTCTGGAGGGTTATTAAGGCTTATCAACCTCTGAAGGGTTATTTAGGCCTATAACCTCTGGAGGGTTATTAAGACCTATCAACCTCTGGAGGGTTATTAAGGCTTATCAACCTCTGGAGGGTTATTTAACCCAATGAACTTGTGGAGGGTTATTAAGGCTTATCAACCTCTGGAGGGTTATTAAGGCCTATCAACCTCTGGAGGGTTATTAAGGCTTATCAACCTCTGGAGGGTTATTTAGGCCTATGAACTTGTGGAGGGTTATTAAGGCTTATCAACCTCTGGAGGGTTATTAAGGCTTATCAACCTCTGGAGGATTATTAAGGCTTATCAACCTCTGGAGGGTTATTTAGGCCTATGAACTTGTGGAGGGTTATTAAGGCTTATCAACCTCTGGAGGGTTATTAAGGCTTATCATCCTCTGGAGGGTTATTAAGACCTATCAACCTCTGGAGGGTTATTAAGGCTTATCAACCTCTGGAGGGTTATTAAGGCCTATCAACCTCTGGAGGGTTATTAAGGCCTAGCAACCTCTGGAGGGTTATTAAGGCTTATCAACCTCTGGAGGGTTATTAAGGCCTAGCAACCTCTGGAGGGTTATTAAGGCTTATCAACCTCTGGAGGGTTATTAAGGCCTATCAACCTCTGGAGGGTTATTAAGGCCTATCAACCTCTGGAGGGTTATTAAGGCCTATCAACCTCTGGAGGGTTATTAAGGCCTAACAACCTCTAGAGGGTTATTAAGGCCTAACAACCTCTGGAGGGTTATTAAGGCCTTACAACCTCTGGAGGGTTATTAAGGCCTATCAACCTCTGGAGGGTTATTAAGGCCTATCAACCTCTGGAGGGTTATTTAGGCCTATAACCTCTGGAGGGTTATTAAGGCTTATCAACCTCTGGAGGGTTATTAAGGCTTATCAACCTCTGGAGGGTTATTTAGGCCTATGAACTTGTGGAGGGTTATTAAGGCTTATCAACCTCTGGAGGGTTATTAAGGCTTATCATCCTCTGGAGGGTTATTAAGACCTATCAACCTCTGGAGGGTTATTAAGGCCTATCAACCTCTGGAGGGTTATTAAGGCCTAGCAACCTCTGGAGGGTTATTAAGGCTTATCAACCTCTGGAGGGTTATTAAGGCCTAGCAACCTCTGGAGGGTTATTAAGGCTTATCAACCTCTGGAGGGTTATTAAGGCCTATCAACCTCTGGAGGGTTATTAAGGTCTATCAATCTCTGGAGGGTTATTAAGGTCTATCAATCTCTGGAGGGTTATTAAGGCCTATCAACCTCTGTAGGGTTATTAAGGCCTAACAACCTCTAGAGGGTTATTAAGGCCTAACAACCTCTAGAGGGTTATTAAGGTCTATCAATCTCTGGAGGGTTATTAAGGTCTATCAATCTCTGGAGGGTTATTAAGGTCTATCAATCTCTGGAGGGTTATTAAGGCCTATCAACCTCTGGAGGGTTATTAAGGCCTATCAACCTCTGGAGGGTTATTAAGGCCATAACAGCTTACTGACCAACGATGAATGCACTATATGCACAAGCGAGGTATATCTCCTAGTATATATAACAATATCTACTTGCAATATCTATTTTCTAGCTGAAAATATTATCAATAGTGAAGCCTTAATGTTATTCGTCAAAAGAAAACGGAATCTATGTTTCTCAATACAAAAATAAATATTTATAATAATACATAATAACTATGGAAGGTTGTTGATTATTATTGTTTAACTACATATGGTATTATGTAATATGTTACATATGGTATTATGTAATATGTTACATATGGTATTATGTAATATGTTACATATGGTATTATGTAATATGTTACATATGGTATTATGTAATATGTTACATATGGTATTATGTAATACGTTACATATGGTATTATGTAATACGTTACATATGGTATTATGTAATACGTTACATATGGTATTATGTAATACGTTACATATGGTATTATGTAATACGTTACATATGGTATTATGTAATATGTTACATATGGTATTATGTAATACGTTACATATGGTATTATGTAATATGTTACATATGGTATTATGTAATATGTTACATATGTACATAGGTCACAGGTCTATACAACACTGATACCATATACAGGGTTCAATAATATTGATAGGTTATACAGGGTACAATAATGTGGAACAGACCTCTACTTATACGACCATATATTTTCCTATATTTACCTGAGGGCCACCATCTCTCTCTAGTGGTCTCGATGGGGAAAGGAAGCCGGCGCCTTGTCAAAGTGCCCTACATTGTTGCTGATGATTTTATCTGGTTGGATTTTGAACTGTACTAATATCTTGGTATTTAGGGCTTGGGCGGGTAGGCGGTTCCATGGGTTAATAACCCTGTGGGTGAAGAAGCATCTCCTGTTCTCAGTCCTACATTGTGGCTTGTTGAGCTTGTCACTGTTGTTCCTTGTTTGTGTTACATTGTGGCTTGTTGAGCTTGTCACTGTTGTTCCTTGTTTGTGTTACATTGTGGCTTGTTGAACTTGTCACTGTTGTTCCTTGTTTGTGTTACATTGTGGCTTGTTGAGCTTGTCACTGTTGTTCCTTGTTTGTGTTACATTGTGGCTTGTTGAGCTTGTCACTGTTGTTCCTTGTTTGTGTTACATTGTGGCTTGTTGAGCTTGTCACTGTTGTTCCTTGTTTGTGTTACATTGTGGCTTGTTGAGCTTGTCACTGTTGTTCCTTGTTAGTGTTACATTGTGGCTTGTTGAGCTTGTCACTGTTGTTCCTTGTTTGTGTTACATTGTGGCTTGTTGAGCTTGTCACTGTTGTTCCTTGTTTGTGTTACATTGTGGCTTGTTGAGCTTGTCACTGTTGTTCCTTGTTTGTGTTACATTGTGGCTTGTTGAACTTGTCACTGTTGTTCCTTGTTTGTGTTACATTGTGGCTTGTTGAGCTTGTCACTGTTGTTCCTTGTTTGTGTTACATTGTGGCTTGTTGAGCTTGTCACTGTTGTTCCTTGTTTGTGTTACATTGTGGCTTGTTGAGCTTGTCACTGTTGTTCCTTGTTTGTGTTACATTGTGGCTTGTTGAGCTTGTCACTGTTGTTCCTTGTTAGTGTTACATTGTGGCTTGTTGAGCTTGTCACTGTTGTTCCTTGTTTGTGTTACATTGTGGCTTGTTGAGCTTGTCACTGTTGTTCCTTGTTTGTGTTACATTGTGGCTTGTTGAGCTTGTCACTGTTGTTCCTTGTTTGTGTTACATTGTGGCTTGTTGAGCTTGTCACTGTTGTTCCTTGTTTGTGTTACATTGTGGCTTGTTGAGCTTGTCACTGTTGTTCCTTGTTTGTGTTACATTGTGGCTTGTTGAGCTTGTCACTGTTGTTCCTTGTTTGTGTTACATTGTGGCTTGTTGAGCTTGTCACTGTTGTTCCTTGTTTGTGTTACATTGTGGCTTGTTGAGCTTGTCACTGTTGTTCCTTGTTTGTGTTACATTGTGGCTTGTTGAGCTTGTCACTGTTGTTCCTTGTTTGTGTTACATTGTGGCTTGTTGAGCTTGTCACTGTTGTTCCTTGTTTGTGTTACATTGTGGCTTGTTGAGCTTGTCACTGTTGTTCCTTGTTTGTGTTACATTGTGGCTTGTTGAGCTTGACACTGTTGTTCCTTGTTTGTGTTACATTGTGGCTTGTTGAGCTTGTCACTGTTGTTCCTTGTTTGTGTTACATTGTGGCTTGTTGAGCTTGTCACTGTTGTTCCTTGTTTGTGTTACATTGTGGCTTGTTGAGCTTGTCACTGTTGTTCCTTGTTTGTGTTACATTGTGGCTTGTTGAGCTTGTCACTGTTGTTCCTTGTTTGTGTTACATTGTGGCTTGTTGAGCTTGTCACTGTTGTTCCTTGTTTGTGTTACATTGTGGCTTGTTGAGCTTGTCACTGTTGTTCCTTGTTTGTGTTACATTGTGGCTTGTTGAGCTTGTCACTGTTGTTCCTTGTTTGTGTTACATTGTGGCTTGTTGAGCTTGTCACTGTTGTTCCTTGTTTGTGTTACATTGTGGCTTGTTGAGCTTGTCACTGTTGTTCCTTGTTTGTGTTACATTGTGGCTTGTTGAGCTTGACACTGTTGTTCCTTGTTTGTGTTACATTGTGGCTTGTTGAGCTTGTCACTGTTGTTCCTTGTTTGTGTTACATTGTGGCTTGTTGAGCTTGTCACTGTTGTTCCTTGTTTGTGTTACATTGTGGCTTGTTGAGCTTGTCACTGTTGTTCCTTGTTTGTGTTACATTGTGGCTTGTTGAGCTTGTCACTGTTGTTCCTTGTTTGTGTTACATTGTGGCTTGTTGAACTTGTCACTGTTGTTCCTTGTTTGTGTTATATCTGACCTTTTGAAGTTGTTGTCCTGATCAACATCCTCCAAATTGTTCAGTATTTTAAAAGTTTCAATAATATCCGCCCTGTCATGCCTGGTTTGCAGTGTTGTTAGCCCTGTGGCCCTCAACCGTTCCTGGTACGTGAGATGACTTAGCTCTGGAATGATTTTAGTTGCCCGGTGTTGCACTTTCTCCAGAGTAGTTATATCCCTCTGAAGACGAGGTCTCCATGCTTGGCTACAATAATCCAAGTGAAGGCTCACCAGAGATTCATACAGTTGAATCACAACCTTCTTTTCCTTAAGGTCAAAGATTCGCCTGATTATTCGTACGGTTTTTTTACTGGTGCTCCTGCCTGTTGGTCGACTGTCAGTGAGAGGTGGAGTCTCTCTCCACGGTCCTTGTGCTCGGGACTTTAGAGTCAGAATGTCCAGTGTTTAAATACAGTACTTAGGTGTTATTCACAGTGGAAATACTGTACTTAGGTGTTATTCACAGTGGAAATACTGTACTTAGGTGTTATTCACAGTGGAAATACAGTACTTAGGTGTTATTCACAGTGGATATACTGTACTTAGGTGTTATTCACAATGGATATACTGTACTTAGGTGTTATTCACAGTGGAAATACAGTACTTAGGTGTTATTCACAGTGGAAATACAGTACTTAGGTGTTATTCACAGTGGAAATACAGTACTTAGGTGTTATTCACAGTGGATATACAGTACTTAGGTGTTATTCACAGTGGAAATACTGTACTTAGGTGTTATTCACAGTGGAAATACAGTACTTAGGTGTTATTCACAGTGGATATACTGTACTTAGGTGTTATTCACAATGGAAATACAGTACTTAGGTGTTATTCACAGTGGAAATACAGTACTTAGGTGTTATTCACAATGGATATACTGTACTTAGGTGTTATTCACAATGGAAATACAGTACTTAGGTGTTATTCACAGTGGATATACTGTACTTAGGTGTTATTCACAGTGGAAATACAGTACTTAGGTGTTATTCACAGTGGATATACTGTACTTAGGTGTTATTCACAGTGGAAATACAGTACTTAGGTGTTATTCACAGTGGATATACTGTACTTAGGTGTTATTCACAGTGGAAATACTGTACTTAGGTGTTATTCACAGTGGAAATACAGTACTTAGGTGTTATTCACAGTGGAAATACAGTACTTAGGTGTTATTCACAATGGAAATACAGTACTTAGGTGTTATTCACAGTGGAAATACTGTACTTAGGTGTTATTCACAGTGGATATACAGTACTTAGGTGTTATTCACAGTGGATATACTGTACTTAGGTGTTATTCACAGTGGATATACAGTACTTAGGTGTTATTCACAGTGGAAATACTGTACTTAGGTGTTATTCACAGTGGAAATACTGTACTTAGGTGTTATACATACTGGAAATACAGTACCCAAGAGTTATACACAGTGAAAATACAGTACTTAGGTGCTATACACAGTGGAAACAATGTACCATGAGTTATACACAGCGGAAATACAGTACCCAGGAGTTATACACACTGTAAATAAAGGAACTAGGCATTATACACAGTTGAAATACCCCACGCAGGAGTTATGCAGTGGATATACAGTAGTGTCAGGAAATACAGTAATGCAGGAATATTACAGATACAAATACATTGTAAATGAGATACATGTTTGTGTGTGTACTCATTTGTGTCTGCAGAATCGAACATAAGCTCTTGGACCCCGGCTTTCTAGCCGACGGCCGTCTAAGGCAATCATTCCTGACCTGTTTCTGTATCATATCTGCTTGGAAAGTTATGAACAGTTTGCTCCCACAACCTGCTACTTCAGTTTGTTACAGTCTCCCCACAAAAAACTCTCACGTTAAAAGAAAACTGCCTAACATGCAGGCGATGAGTCACAATAACATTCAGTATGTTGACCAGACCACACACTAGAAGGTGAAGGGACGACGACGTTTCGGTCCGTCCTGGACCATTCTCACAATCGACTTGAGAATGGTCCAGGACGGACCGAAACGTTGTCTGCCTAACATA
This sequence comes from Procambarus clarkii, assembly GCF_040958095.1. Taxonomy (NCBI): domain Eukaryota; kingdom Metazoa; phylum Arthropoda; class Malacostraca; order Decapoda; family Cambaridae; genus Procambarus; species Procambarus clarkii. Next base: position 182,765 of record NC_091154.1, read on the forward strand.
TCTGTGACTCATCTTAAAAGCGAAGCTATACCTAATAAATTCCCTGTAACCTACCTTACCCTTCTATTGTCAACCAATGTCTGTTATTCTTTAAAGAGCGCTGTTTGTCGACATATTTGTATTTGTGCTGCTTTTTCATCTATGTTTTCATTTCTTGTTTTCATTCTACTCATTATGCTCAATTAGTATTAAGCTTGTCATTTAAGTTTATCATGCCCGAAACGCTTTGCGTAATAGTGGCTTTAGGCATTGTATGTACTAGCTATACCTATAAGTCAAACAATCCTTGTAAATATTTATTGTATGTATGTACCTTACCTAAATAAAATTGTATTGTATTGTATCTGAGTCTCAAGCTTCCATCCATGTCCCCTTGTTCTGTGACATTCAATTATGAGTAGCTTCTCTATTTCTGCTCTGTCAATTACAGGGATAACGTTCCTATCAACAATATCTTTCAGGGCCCTTTCCTCCGTTTTATGAGCCGTCGAAAAGAAGTTTCTGTAAAATAGTCTAATAGGGGGTACAAATGTTGTGTTGGTTGACTCTTCAGAGGTTGCATGGCGTTTCATCTTTCTATTTATGATGTCTTCAACATAACCGTTAAAGAAGCCGTTGTTGACTAGGACCTGCCTTACCCTACAGAGTTCTTCATCGACTTGCTTCCATCCTGAGCTGTGGCTGAGAGCACTTTTTTCTCTCCCAACACCTCAAACCAATTCTATTTGCTGACGACACAACCTTCATTTACTCCAGTCCTGATCCCCTTGCTCTAAATGCCACAGTAAATACTGAGCTAAATAAAGTCCATCTTTGGCTAACTGCCAACAAACTCACCCTTAACATTGACAAAACTTTCTATATTCTGTTTGGCATTAAATCCTCTAATCATATAAATCTCAAAATAAACAATACCCAAATTTGTAACAAATTAGATGGCAAATTCCTTGGCATTCTCATTGACCACAAGCTGAATTTCCAGGGACACATTCTAAATATATCAAAAAAAGTTAAAAAAAACTGTGGGCATTCTTTCTAAGATCAAATATTATGTACCACGCCCTGCCCTGGTGACTCTCTATTACTCCCTCATCTATCCATATCTCAACTATGGTATTTGTGCTTGGGGTTCTACTACCCAAAATCATTTACGTCCTCTAATTACCCAACACAAAGCTGCTATTAGGACAATATCCAACTCTGGCCCCAGACATCACTCGGTACCCCTACTCAAATCTCTGAATATGTTAGACATTAAGTCACTGCACATTCTCTCATGTGTATTATACATATATAAAACGCTGAACTGTAATGCCAATCCTGACCTCAAAAGCTTCATAGAAGGTTGTAACAGAACCCATGAGCATCACACCAGAAATAAATACAGTTTTGATATTCCTCGGATACGACTTAATCAAACTAGAAATGCTCTACAAATCAAGGGGCCCAGAATGTGGAATGACCTTCCCAACCATGTTAAAGACTGTACCTCTCTCAACCAGTTTAAGATAAAAACGAAGCTATACCTAATAAATTCCCTGTAACCTACCTTACCCTTCTATTGTCAACCAATGTCTGTTTTTTTTAAAGAGCGCTGTTTGTCGACATAATTGTATTTGTGCTGCTTTTTCAGCCATGTTCCCCCTTTTTATCTTTATTTGTATTTGTTCTCAACTCATTTTATTCTTTATGCTCAATTAGTATTAAACTTTAGTCATTTAAGTTTTTCATGCCCGAAATGCTTTGCGTAATATTGGCTTTAGGCATTGTATGTACTAGCCCTATCTATAAATCCATCACTCTTTGTAAAATCTCTTGTATGTATGTACCTTACCTAAATAAACATTTGATTTGATTTGATTTGATTTAAAGAGGACATAAGTCGATGCTGGAATCGCAGATATGGTAAAGAAATGTAAGGAAATAGTGGTACCCTGTATGGGAGGTCAAGAAGTGGAAGCCACTAAAAGCAGCAGTTGTGGAAGCCACCTCCATCCATAACTTTAGCCGGGGCATAAAGAGCACCTCGATTCTCTTAAAGTCACTGAAAGGTAAACACTACACAATCTCCAACCTCTCGGACGTATGTTCGAGCCCTCGGCACTGCCCTTGTGGATTTGTTCACTACACAATCTCACTCTTGACCTGACCACCGCCTGCTGTAGAGACCTGCACATCGTAGAGGACCTTGACCGGGACGACCCGGGACTCCCTGAGCGATGTGACCTCTGTTGGCTCCGGTGCTGAGCTCTGGCACCCGTCTCCGTCTCTCTTGGTCACCCGCAACTGTCAGGGAAAAAGGTTGAATGAGGTTAATGTGTTAATTCAATTATGACATTATATATTAAGAGTTACTGTAGAGTTCAATTTAATCTTTTAATATATATATAACCTTTTAAATTATATTGTAAATTTTACTCATTTTGTACCAGAAATATATATATATTTAGATTGTTGTATAACTGCTATTTTAATTGTTATTGTAATGATTTATACAAATTATTTGGAATATAATTTTTTCTTCTGATTCACGGACAAGTTAACACACACTAAACTGATCATTCCAAAATGTCTATATTTTTTCATATTTAAATGATTAATGTACTATAAAGTTTGTTTAATATGTCCTATATAAATGCACAAACTTTTAATGAATAGAGTTTTCTAATTTGAATATATATAAATACTTGTATATTACTGAATACACATTTTAAATTTAGAAGCTGATGAATGACATATTACAGCCACAATAAACATGGTACAGAGAACGGTATGAGGGTTCCTCCCTGATACTCTGTTGTGAGGGCTCCCTCCCTGATACTCTGTTGTGAGGGCTCCCTCCCTGATACTCTGTTGTGAGGGCTCCCTCCTGATACTCTGTTGTGAGGGCTCCCTCCCTGATACTCTGCTGTGAGGGCTCCCTCCCTGATACTCTGTTGTGAGGGCTCCCTCCCTGATACTCTGTTGTGAGGGCTCAATCCTGATACTCTTGCCTCACCCCTCACCTTGAGGGACTCCGGCTGGGGGCCGTGATCGATGAAGACGGTGAGGGAGACCTTCTCTGTGGTGCAGGCCAGGCTGGGCCCCTCCTCCCTACAGCACAGCAGACGCGACCAAGCGCTCCGGAACTGTCATAATAACATTAGTCATTTTATTACAAATATGAGACAACAAAGAACAGTAAGTTATTTTTAACTCGGGCAGTGGAACGTCCTTGCAAGAAGAACGACCCCAGTGGGTCACCACCCACCTGTGTATTTAACCCCACGTAAATAATGGGGTTGTAGAGGCAGGAGGACTTGGCGCAGATGGCAGGGGCCACCGCCGCCCCGGGGGTTACGAGGAGGGGGTTGCCGAAGGCCATGATGAGGGTTATGACGGAGTAAGGCGTCCAGGCCGCCAAGAAGGTCACCACCATCACCAGCACCATCATGGCCACTCGCTTCTCCGCCCGCGCCACTCCGGACTGCAGGCCCAAGTGGCCGTGCTGCCGGGCAACGAGGAATTAGTTTAGTTTCCCCTGAAGAAATGGGAGGAAGAAGTATCCTGGCAATAGAAAATGGGGTCTAAGAGGCTAACAAAATTGAAAAGTGGATACAAAGCTATGTAGATAAATTGGACTTGAAAGGAAAATGGGAAACTGCATCCATATTGGTGAGAAAATGGGAATGTTCCTTAAAAAAAGATGGGAAGAAGCATTCGAGATTGGGGAAGAAAGAAAAAGGCGATTTAGACATTAAAAATTTGTGAATTAAAGTCCAAGATATATTCAAATTCAAATTTTTATTCAGGTAAAAGTACATACATAGATGATGAGGTACGAACATAATGTTGGATTTATAGATAGAGTTAGTACATACAATACCTAAAACCACTAATATGCATAGCGTTTCCGGCAAACGCTATAATTAACATAAGAATTAAGGAAACTGCAGAGACGCCTATTGACTCATACGATGCAGCTCCAATGTTTATATCCAAACAAACTCAAATATAAATCAGGTCCAATTTGCAGTGTAAGCCCACTTCGCTACAGAGAGCAAACAGATAATACAATAATTTGTTTCAACACTTGATAAGAAACAGTTAGGCCGGACGTGCCTTTAGTCAAACACATGTCAGTCCCATTACCTAAGCACGTCGACACCCGCTTACCAATTACCGAGCTGTCAAGGCGGGGCTCAAGAATTAGTGCTCAACCTTGTAAGTATACAGGCGAGGAGTCACAATAACGTGGCTGAAGAATGTTGACCAGACCACACACTAGAAGGTGAAGGGACGACGACGTTTCGGTCCGTCCTGGACCATTCTCAAGTCGAAATCCATTCTCAAATGTTTCATTCTCACAATCGACTTGAGAATGGTCCAGGACGGACCGAAACGTCGTCGTCCCTTCACCTTCTAAGGAAATGTAGATGTTTATCTCTCAGAATGTTTGGTAATATGTTTATTGTTTGTGATGTGTGTATATGTATGTATTAACACGATCTACTGAACGGGGTGAGAATAGCTTGAGCTACCTCATCCCTTTGTGTGTATTTTACGTCAATAAACTTATTTCAATTTCAATTTCACCTTCTAGTGTGTGGTCTGGTCAACTTTGTAAGTATACATTTAGGTGAATAAATGTAGGTGAGTAAGACCAGGTGGTCCCTCACCCACTCTCCAGCACTCTCCCAACAGAGATTAAGCCCCCAGGGTAAGGCACTGCTACGGCTTTGATGACAAAAGACCATCACACAGTTTTTAAAGAGCTCCCCCTCCTCCTACCTCATTTTTTGGCGTCTGTGACGTGACAGAAAACGAGAATTATCTTCGAAATATTAATAATAATAATAATATTTTATTTAGGAAAAGTACATACATAGTTGCAGAGTTACAAACATTCTGATTGGTTTAAAGATAGAGCTAGTACATACAATACCTAAAGCCACTAGTAAGCATAGAGTTTTAGGCAAATATTTTTAGTTCATTATAAATATGAACAATGAAATATTTCACGTACAAACATTTGTTCAAAAGATTGGTTGTTTGTGCATTATTTAGTGACACTAAATGTAGTTTAGTAATAGATTATTTATGTTAGTAATTTATTTATAACCTATTATTATTTATTTTGTTTATAATTAATTATTATTTTAGTAATTTATTTAATTATTTAGTAATGTATTTAATTATTTAGTAATTTCATGAGGTTAGTATTGGGCTCGAGACCTGAGACCAGTAGGTATACTTAGCTATATAATATATAATTATATCACTCTACTACGGGTTCACCATAGCCCGTGCTGCTTGGAACTTTTTTTGTTTAGAGTAGAGAATTTTAAACAACATATACATACATGTTAGCATACTCTGTGTAAATACGCTATCATACACCCGAGGAAAGGCTTCGGGAGCCAAACATCACGTCGCTGGAAGACAGGAGAGTTAGGGGAGACATGATCACCACCTACAAGATTCTCAGAAGAATTGACAGGGTAGATAAAGACAGTTTATTTAACACGGGTGGGACACGAACAAGGGGACACAGGTGGAGACTGAGTACCCACATGAGCCACAGGGACGTTAGAAGGAACTTTTTCAGTGTGGGAGTAGTTAACAGGTGGAATGCATTAGGCAGTGATGTGGAGGAGGCTGACTCCATACGCAGTTTATAATGTAGATATGATAGAGCCCAATAGGCTCAGGAATCTGTACACCAGTTGATTGACGGTTGACAGGCGGGACCAAAGAGCCAGAGCTCAACCCCCGCAAGCACAACTAGGTGAGTACACACACACACTCTCTCTCTCTCTCTCTCTCTCTCTCTCTCTCTCTCTCTCTCTCTCTCTCTCTCTCTCTCTCTCTCTCTCTCTCTCTCTCTCTCTCTCTCTCTCTCTCTCTCTCTCTCTCGCTCTCTCTCTTTCTCTCTCTCTCTCTCTCTCTCTCTCTCTCTCTCTCTCTCTCTCTCTCTCTCTCTCTCTCTCTCTCTCTCTCTCTCTCTCTCTCTCTCTCTCTCTCTCTCTCTCTCACAATATTGAGCAAACAATTTACACTTTTTCTTCAACAAAACAAAACCTGTCGATATCCATTAGCAGAACTCGACCCAATTTTCTGATTCAAAAAACCTGGTCTCGAAAATTCTTTTCTCTTGTATAAAACATTTCAGGAATTTGTTAACTTTCATGTATTGTTTGTGTGTACTGTTTGTACTTCCTGTCTGTGCTCTTAGCTCTTGGACCCCGCCTTTCTAATTGTCTGTATTTACTCTCGACCTAATTTCCTTTTATCGTGTCTCGCTTCATGCAGGTCGGTGTTCAATCCCCGACCGTTCAAGAGGTTGGAAATTCACCATTCCTTTCCCCCGTCCCATCCCAAGTCCTTATCCTGACCCCTTCCCAGTGCTATATAGTCGTAATGGCTTGGCGTTTTCCCCTAATAATTCTCTCCCCTCACACACACACACACACACACACACACACACACACACACACACACACACACACACACACACACACACACACACACACACACACACATACCCAGGAAGGAGCCGTTGTTGTTTAAGATTCAGCTACTAGGATCAAAAAGTTCCAAGTAGCACGGGCTATGGTGAGCCCGTAGTGGACTTACCTGGCACAGGAGCGGGGCAAGTAGCACGGGCTATGGTGAGCCCGTAGTGGACTTACCTGGCACAGGAGCGGGGCAAGTAGCACGGGCTATGGTGAGCCCGTAGTGGACTTACCTGGCACAGGAGCGGGGCTGTAACTGGCCGTAGCAGCCGTCTAACTCTTATTTGAGTACCTATTTACTGCTAGGTGAAAGAAACTCTTCCCATCTGTCTCGACAGGGAATCGAACCCGGGCAAGATCGAAGATTAACTCCTGAATCCTTCCTTTCAAGCCATCGGTTGTTTACAGCAATGACTCCTGTCCCATTTCCCTATCATACCTGGTTTTAAAATAGTATTTGCTTCCACAACCTCTTCCTTAAGTGTATTCCATTTTCCCACTACTCTCACGCTAAAACTTCCTAACATCTCTGTGACTCATCTGGGTCTCAAGCTTCCATCCGCGCCCTCTTGTTCTGTTGGTATTCAGTGTAAACAGTTCATCTAGTTCCACTCTGTCAATCCCCTGAGTGTTTTGTGAGTCTCTATCATATCTCCCTGCTCTCTCTTTCCCTTTTTCTAGTGTCGTAAGACACAGTTCCCTCAGGCGCTCTTCATATCCCATCCCTCGTAGCTCTGGGACGAGTCTCGTCGCAAACCTCTGAACCTTTTCCAGTTTCCTTATGTGTTTCTTCAGATGGGGACTCCATGATGAGGCGGCATACTCTAAGACTGGCCTCACGTAGGCAGTGTAAAGCGCCCTAAATGCCTCCTTACTTAGGTTTCTGAATGATGTTCTAACTTTTGACAGTGTAGAGTACGCTGCTGTCGTTATCCTATTTATATGTGCCTCAGGAGATAGACAAGGTGTTACGTCCATTTCGTGTGTTACGTGTACTCACCTAGTTGTACTCATCTAGTTGTGTTTGCGGGGGTTGAGCTCTGGCTCTTTGGTCCCGCCTCTCAACCGTCAATCAACAGGTGTACAGATTCCTGAGCCTATTGGGCTCTATCATATCTACACTTGAAACTGTGTGTGTGTGTGTGTGTGTGTGTGTGTGTGTGTGTGTGTGTGTGTGTGTGTGTGTGTGTGTGTGTGTGTGTGTGTGTGTGTGTGTGTGTGTGTGTGTGTGTGTGTGTTAAAAACTCATTATTTTCGGATGTAAATTTTTGTGTTTAAATGTCAGAGCAAATTTCGAAAAACTTAGGTGAACCATTAATCCCACCAGAACCCTTTCTATGGCAGAGAATTTATTTCCAAAATATATTTCCTCTAATAAACATAATTTATTTTACACTTTCCATCTTAATTAGGTTACTAATTTGTCTCTTGGAGAGGAAACAAGATTATATTTGGAGGGGGGGGGGGGTGTTAAACACAATGTGTAAATTGTTTGATGTTGACTATCAGAAAGGTCGGAGGAATGCATGTGGTCCCATAAAGGTTCTAGCAAGTTAGGGCGTAGCTCTAACCGGGGGAGCCGGTCGGCCGAGCGGACAGCACACTGGACTTGTGATCCTGTGGTCCTGGGTTCGATCCCAGGCGCCGGCGAGAAACAATGGGTAATGTTTCTTTCACCCTATGCCCCTGTTACCTAGCAGTAAAATAGGTACCTGGGTGTTAGTCAGCTGTCATGGGCTGCTTCCTGGGGGTGGAGGCCTGGTCGAGGACCGGGCCGCGGGGACACTAAAACCCCGAAATCATCTCAAGATAACCTCAAGAACCTCTTGAGCCCCACCTTCCCAACTTCAGTTTTCTAATGTAGTGACTCTTTTACTACTTGTAGGGGGCCTCGTAGCCTGGTGGATAGCGCGCAGGACTCGTAATTCTGTGGCGCGGGTTCGATTCCCGCACGAGGCAGAAACAAATGGGCAAAGTTTCTTTCACCCTGAATGCCCCTGTTACCTAGCAGTAAATAGGTACTTGGGTGTTAGTCAGCTGTCACGGGCTGCTTCCTGGGGGGTGGAGGCCTGGTCGAGGACCGGGCCGCGGGGACACTAAAAGCCCCGAAATCATCTCAAGATAACCTCAAGATAACTCCCGACCTTTTTGTTTCATGTCTGATCTAGTTTTGAAATTATTTATTATCTTAGCTTGTGCTGTCGTTCCCTCTACTGCTTACCCAGCTGTGGCTGAGCTTCAGAATATACATAATTCATACATGCATTCATACATCAATAAGAAACATGCATGTCATACCTACAATGTCATCTTAACCCCTAAACTGCGCAACTCCTTAAAAGTGCTACATCGAGGTGTGCATTACTTCACAAATTAAATTAGAAAACATCTCAAATAACAACTGGAGCACAGAAGAAAATCATAGATAACGATTGGAATTCCGGGTTCGAATCCCGGGAGGGACGTAAATGGTTTAGTGCATTTCCTATCACCTAATTCATCTGTTCACTTAGTAGTCAATTGTTACCCAGGAGTTAGTCAGTTATGGGGTTGCATCTGGGGGGGGGGGTCAGGAGTTCGACCATGCCTAACTTGTATATATACACTGGCTGATTGTCCCTAACACTTAATAAGCTGCCATATAGCACTTATCTGGTTTTAAATAAGGTGGTGTAGGACTTACCTGTTTTAAAGTAAGGAGGATATTGGTGTAGGAGAAGGCCATTACGACAACTGGGACGCCAAGGCCGAGGACGAAGAGGAAGACGATGTACGATGTGTTCTGCCAACTCCGAGTCACCCAGTCAATCGAGCAACTATTGTTTGGAGATTTGTTGTGTTAATTTTATTATCAAAACTTTTTTAAATTGTTGTGATAATCTATGTTAATGTTTTAGTATTATTCATACTCTAGAAGGACTATTAGGGATCGAACTGGTTCTTCGATCCGTGAAAATCCGGCCCAATCAACAAAGCGAGGCTTAAAACATTATCGCATCGACCAAAATACAGCAAACGCCTTATTCCTAATACTAAACTTATCCCTGGTACTGACCTTATACCTGGTCCTTCGATGCCAAATCCGCCCCATCCAAAGAGAGGCGGAGTAGTGGTGATGAAGGCGTAGGCCCAACTGCAGCAGATGATGAGGAGAGCTCTGCGGTGCGTGAGCTCTGAGTTCCTCCACGGCCGGGATATCATCAGATATCTCTCGAAGGACAGAACTGTGAGGCTTGTGATGGAGGCTATACCTGGGAGGGAGGGAGAGTGTGAGGGTGGGGGAGTGTGAGAAAGGGGCAACCCGTTCTCGCACTTGCTTACAGTCTATATTGGCTTATTTAATAAGTGCATATGTGACATACTAATTGATTGTGAATATTTTAGTTTACCTTGAAAAACTTCATAGAAAACACTGACCTCACCTAACCTTCTTAGTATGTTAAGATAAACATCTTAATTACAATTATTACTTAACCTATACCGTTGATTGGTTAAGTAATAATTGTAAATAAGAAGCAATAAGATGCTTATCATAACATACTAAGAAGGTTAGGTGAGGTCGGTGTTTTCTATGAAGCTTTTCAAGGTAAACTAAAATATTCACAATCAATTAGTATGTCACATATGCACTTATTAAATAAGCCAATATAGACAGTAAGCAAGTGCGAGAACGGGTTGCAAGGGGTGATGTTGAATACAATACCTGCGAGGGAGGGTTATTAAGGCCACCACAACAGTTTTACTGATCAAACAGCAAGTATACATTAGACCTCAATATATTCCAGGTATACTAAAGTATAAGCTCAGTGCACACAGAGAAACGGAGCACATCTGTCGCTGAGTACATCCTCTTGACGGCTTCTATAACACATCCTCTTGACGGCTTCTATAACATAAATCTATGTATAACTATACTATTCGTAATTACTGGAACTTGCCAGTTGAAAGATATTATTTAAGTCGAAACACAACTGCTATATATGACAAACACGTGCCAACAGGTGTTCTATGTTATAAATGAATGTTTAACAGGTTTCACGACTGGGTCTAAACACTGTCTAACCTTAATGACCTAACCACACAATAGAACTCATGCCCTGTTCAAAAGGAAAATCAAACAGTATCTAATTTCCTCCTCATAGTTTCCTATCTTGTGCTTCAAACTCCCACTGTGTCTTGTACTATCCACTCCCTCAATATTAGTAGTTAAGACTAATTAAGTTCTCAGTCTTTACCAGTGTAATCAACTCTGTCAATTTATAGTGTTGATATAAACCCTTGCTACTATGTGCCTTTGTCATCTTATCTAATATGTTAGATTAAGGTCCTGCCTGAAATGCTTTGTGAGTTAGTGGCTTTACATGAATGTAAAAATACCAATCTTATGTAATCTTACAAACCCATTGTACCTTCTTGTGAATAAAGTATTATTATTATTATTATTATTATTATTATTATTATTATTATTATTATTATTATTATTATTATTATTATTATTATTATTATTATTATTATAGAAGATGGAGAAGCGACGACATTTTGGTCCGTCCTGGACCAATATCATCGCATGTTTGACCTAAACAACTCTATTTTCTGATGTTTGGTCATCATATCAGCATATAATCGTCATCAGCCACGTCATTGTGACTCATCGTCTGACAGTCCTTCATGATGAATTCCGAAATACGTGACGAAAGGTCTCTCAAAAACTGCATTATTAGACTGAGGATTGATGGCAGAACTTGCAAAAAGATGCTCATCCACTAACTTTATGCAATGAAATATTGCAAAAGTGGCTACAAAACTCGTAAGATTGAATAGCCATCATGCGGCAGAGTCCACACACATTAACCAAAACAAAGTTCTAAATTTCAAATTCCCGAAAACAGGCCTAAACAAATTTCAGTAAACAGTTCAGTTTTTTTTTGCAGGAAGCTAGAACCCAAGTCCTCAGTCAAAGTCAATAAAAATGTGCAAGAATTTTAAATTCGGATGTGTTTTGTTTTTATGTTTACATTAATAGTATATATATATCTTTCTTATCCATTAAAACCTACATTTTGGCAGATCAGTAAGCTGTTGTGAGACACCATTGTCGGCCTGGAACACAGAGACCAGTGTCGGCCTGGAACACTGAGACCAGTGTCGGCCTGGAACACTGAGACCAGTGTCGGCCTGGAACACTGAGACCAGTGTCGGCCTGGAACACTGAGACCAGTGTCGGCCTGGAACACTGAGACCAGTGTCGGCCTGGAACACTGAGACCAGTGTCGGCCTGGAACACAGAGACCAGTGTCGGCCTGGAACACAGAGACCAGTGTCGGCCAAGAACACAGAGACCAGTGTCGGCCTGGAACACTGAGACCAATGTCGGCCTGGAACACAGAGACCAGTGTCGGCCTGGAACACAGAGATCAATGTCGGCCTGGAACACTGAGACCAATGTCGGCCTGGAACACGGAGACCAGTGTCGGCCTGGAACACGGAGACCAGTGTCGGCCTGGAACACAGAGACTAGTGTCGGCCTGGAACACAGAGACTAGTGTCGGCCTGGAACACAGAGATCAGTGTCGGCCTGGAACACGGAGACCAGTGTCGGCCTGGAACACGGAGACCAGTGTCGGCCTGGAACACAGAGACTAGTGTCGGCCTGGAACACAGAGATCAGTGTCGGCCTGGAACACGGAGACCAGTGTCGGCCTGGAACACGGAGACCAGTGTCGGCCTGGAACACAGAGACTAGTGTCGGCCTGGAACACAGAGATCAGTGTCGGCCTGGAACACGGAGACCAGTGTCGGCCTGGAACACGGAGACCAGTGTCGGCCTGGAACACAGAGACTAGTGTCGGCCTGGAACACGGAGACCAGTGTCGGCCTGGAACACAGAAACCCGGAAGCTGTTGGCTTGACTTTTACCTCGTTACAAGGTAACTTTTGAGACCCGCGGCAGATCCGGTTCCAGCCTGAAGGCGGCCCTGAACTCTTCTGAACACTGTACACCCACAGTCCGGTGGGTGTCGGGGAGAGTACACCTCCCGCCTGTCTACAGGGACACTACCACTTGTCTGCAAGGGCAACACTGCCTGTCTTCAAGCATGGCACTTCCTGTCTGCCTTCTGTCTATCTTCACTACGACCACAAGGTTCTCTGTCAAGATTCTGTTTTCCAGTTAAAACTCTTTTAAAGAGAAATGTGTAATAGAGTTCGACTTGCATAGTCATTCCCTTCGTTTCAGGGGCCCCCAGGGTAGTGTATGTGACCCCTGTTGTGGACCGTCTCAGGGGCCCTCAGGGGCCCTCAGGGTAGTGTATGTGCCCCCTGTTGTGGACCGTCTCAGGGGCCCTCAGGGTAGTGTATGTGCCCCCTGTTGTGGACCGTCTCAGGGGCCCTCAGGGTAGTGTATGTGCCCCCTGTTGTGGACCGTCTCAGGGGCCCTCAGGGTAGTGTATGTGCCCCCTGTTGTGGACCGTCTCAGGGGCCCTCAGGGTAGTGTATGTGCCCCCTGTTGTGGACCGTCTCAGGGGCCCCAGGGTAGTGTATGTGACCCCTGTTGTGGACCGTCTCAGGGGCCCCAGGGTAGTGTATGTGGCCCCTGTTGTGGACCGTCTCAGGGCACTCGGGGTAGTGTATGTGGCCCCTGTTGAGGACCGTCTCAGGGGCCCCAGGGTAGTGTATGTGACCCCTGTTGTGGACCGTCTCAGGGGCCCCAGGGTAGTGTATGTGACCCCTGTTGTGGACCGTCTCAGGGGCCCCAGGGTAGAAAATTTTACCCCTACTTTAATATTGAAAAAGTCTGCTGACTTAATGTTGATTATTCGTATCAACTTATCAGCGTAATTGTTAATTAAACCCCCCATATAATCGTAAGGAATCCAATTACATTATTATACTATATTTGATTAAAAGGTTAAACTGATCTAATATACTACCTTAATAAACAACATGTCGTTAAAATTATATTTAATAGATAATTGTATAATAATATGTAGTTAATTGACCATTATGTTATTGACTTTCTGATCCAAAGTTCCAGGTGCAACTAATTTAATTTTTGGTTGAGTGGGGCCGGTTAAGAGGGAGGTGATCCGGATAAAAATTCCCGGCAATTATCGGCCCAGTGATCGGGTGACGGAGGACACTTCAGTTATCCGAACTCTAATGACCGGATACCAATGACAAGAGTTTGTATTTTTTATATGTTAACTGAACCATAATGTTCTGAAGACTGTGTCAGATCTCCGCCCCCCCCCCCCACCACACACCATCACACACCCTCACACACCCTCACACACCCTCACACATCCTCACACACCCTCACACACCACCCCACACCCTCACACACCCTCCCACACCCTCACACACCACCCCACACCCTCACACACCCTCCCACACCCTCACACACCCTCACACACCCTCACACACCACCCCACACCCTCACACACCCTCCCACGCCCTCACACACCCTCCCACACCCTCACACACCCTCACACACCCTCACACACCACCCCACACCCTCACACACCACCACACACCCTCACACACCACCACACACCACCCCACACCCTCACACACCACCCCACACCCTCACACACCACCCCACACCCTCACACACCACCCCACACCCTCACACACCACCCCACACCCTCACACACCACCCCACACCCTCACACACCACCCCACACCCTCCCACACCACCCCACACCCTCACACACCACCCCACACCCTCACACACCACCCCACACCCTCACACACCACCCCACACCCTCCCACACCACCCCACACCCTCACACACCACCCCACACCCTCACACACCACCCCACACCCTCCCACACCACCCCACACCCTCACACACCACCCCACACCCTCACACACCACCCCACACCCTCACACACCACCCCACACCCTCACACACCACCCCACACCCTCCCACACCACCCCACACCCTCACACACCACCCCACACCCTCCCACACCACCCCACACCCTCACACACCACCCCACACCCTCACACACCACCACACACCCTCACACACCACCCCACACCCTCACACACCACCCCACACCCTCCCACACCACCCCACACCCTCACACACCACCCCACACCCTCACACACCACCCCACACCCTCACACACCACCCCACACCCTCACACACCACCCCACACCCTCCCACACCACCCCACACCCTCACACACCCTCACACACCACCCCACACCCTCACACACCACCCCACACCCTCCCACACCACCCCACACCCTCCCACACCACAATACTCACCGAAAAATGACATAAGGAAGGCGTACCCGACGCAGACGCCGGGGCCAAAGTACCAGCCACGATGAAGGGCAGCCATGAGGGAGACGGGGCTGCCCACCAGGCTGATGCCCAGGTCAGACATGGCCAGACTCAGCAGCAGCGCGTTCAGCGGCGTCCGCAGCTGAAAAGATACCACACAGCTGCACCAGGAGAGCCTACGTGGCTCAGTAACTTAGATACCCAGTGGGGGAGTAACTTAGATACCAAGGATAAGGATTTGGGATGGGACGGGGGAAGGAATGGTGCCCCAACCACTTGGACGGTCGGGGATTGAACGCCGACCTGTATGAGGTGAGACCGTCGCTCTACCGTCCAGCCCAAGTGGCTGAGTAACTTAGATACCCAGTGGCTGAGTAACTTAGATACCCAGTGGCTGAGTAACTTAGATACCCAGTGGCAGAGTAACTTAGATACCCAGTGGCTGAGTAACTTAGATACCCAGTGGCTGAGTAACTTAGATACCCAGTGGCTGAGTAACTGAGATACCCAGTGGCTGAGTAACTTAGATACCCAGTGGCTGAGTAACTTAGATACCCAGTGGCTGAGTAACTTAGATACCCAGTGGCTGAGTAACTGAGATACCCAGTGGTTAAGTAACTTAGATACCCAGTGGCTGAGTAACTTAGATACCCAGTGGCTGAGTAACTTAGATACCCAGTGGCTGAGTAACTTAGATACCCAGTGGCTGAGTAACTTAGATACCCAGTGGCTGAGTAACTTAGATACCCAGTGGTTAAGTAACTTAGATACCCAGTGGTTGAGTAACTTAGATACCCAGTGGCTGAGTAACTTAGATACCCAGTGGCTGAGTAACTTAGATACCCAGTGGTTGAGTAACTTAGATACCCAGTGGTTGAGTAACTTAGATACCCAGTGGTTGAGTAACTTAGATACCCAGTGGTTAAGTAACTTACTCTAAAATGCAGTCACGTGTTCCAATATTACGAGCGGACCGTTCCTTGCTCAGTCCACCGCAGACTCGTAAAAAATATATGACTCACTCTTTGAGTCAGTTATATGGATCTCTGAGCCGTCTCGACCTCCTTGTATAAGAGGCAGATGTGTATATATATATGTAAATTGGTTTTGATGTTGGGTTTATGGGCTATCAACCTCTGGAGGGTTATTAAGACCTATCAACCTCTGGAGGGTTATTAAGGCCTATCAACCTCTGGAGGGTTATTAAGGCCTATCAACCTCTGGAGGGTTATTAAGGCCTATCAACCTCTGGAGGGTTATTAAGACCTATCATCCTCTGGAGGGTTATTAAGGTCTGTCAACCTCTGGAGGGTTATTAAGGTCAATCACCCTCTGGAGGGTTATTAAGACCTATCAACCTCTGGAGGGTTATTAAGACCTATCAACCTCTGGAGGGTTATTAAGGCCTATCAACCTCTGGAGGGTTATTAAGACCTATCAACCTCTGGAGGGTTATTAAGGCCTATCAACCTCTGGAGGGTTATTAAGGCCTATCAACCTCTGGAGGGTTATTAAGGCCTATCAACCTCTGGAGGGTTATTAAGACCTATCATCCTCTGGAGGGTTATTAAGGTCTGTCAACCTCTGGAGGGTTATTAAGGTCAATCACCCTCTGGAGGGTTATTAAGACCTATCAACCTCTGGAGGGTTATTAAGACCTATCAACCTCTGGAGGGTTATTAAGACCTATCAACCTCTGGAGGGTTATTAAGACCTATCAACCTCTGGAGGGTTATTAAGACCTATCATCCTCTGGAGGGTTATTAAGGTCTGTCAACCTCTGGAGGGTTATTAAGGCCAATCAACCTCTGGAGGGTTATTAAGACCTATCAACCTCTGGAGGGTTATTAAGGCCTATCAACCTCTGGAGGGTTATTAAGGCCTATCAACCTCTGGAGGGTTATTAAGGCCTATCAACCTCTGGAGGGTTATTAAGGCCTATCAACCTCTGGAGGGTTATTAAGGCCTATCAACCTCTGGAGGGTTATTAGGCCTATCAACCTCTGGAGGGTTATTAAGGCCTATCAACCTCTGGAGGGTTATTAAGACCACCAACTAGCCAGCAGTAACCAGCCACTAGCTAGCAGGAACCAGCCACTAGCCAGCAGGAACCAGCCACTAGCTAGCAGGAACCAGCCACTAGCCAGCAGGAACCAGCCACTAGCTAGCAGGAACCAGCCACTAGCCAGCAGGAACTAGCCACTAGCCAGCAGGAACTAGCCACTAGCCAGCAGGAACTAGCCACTAGCCAGCAGGAACTAGCCACTAGCTAGCAGGAACCAGCCACTAGCCAGCAGGAACCAGCCACTAGCTAGCAGGAACCAGCCACTAGCCAGCAGGAACTAGCCACTAGCCAGCAGTAACCAACCACTAGCCAGCAGTAACCAGCCACTAGCCAGCAGTAACCAACCACTAGCCAGCAGTAACTAGCCACTAGCCAGCAGGAACTAGCCACTAGCCAGCAGTAACCAGCCACTAGCCAGCAGTAACCAGCAACTAGCCAGCAGGAACTAGCCACTAGCTAGTAGGAACCAGCCACTAGCTAGCAGGAACCAGCCACTAGCCAGCAGTAACCAGCCACTAGCCAGCAGTAACCAGCCACTAGCTAGCAGGAACCAGCCACTAGCCAGCAGGATGGGACACGATGAGTCTATCCTTCTACGTCAGAAAGCGACGTATTAGTGTCTGAGAAGAGGAGGGATGGTTGGTGATGGTTCGAGTCATTACCAGTGAGGAGGCCGTCAAGCGTATCTCTCTGGCAAGACCCTCTCTCAGGCCTTTCAGGCTATGGTCCCTTCATCTCTCTCCGGCTCGCCTCTTATTTCTGATTTTTTTTTTAAGTTTGTCCTGAAAGGGAGTTTATTGGATCCCCGTTCTCTCTGTCTCTCTGTCTCTCTGTCTCTCTCTGTCTCTCTCTCTCTCTCTCTGTCTCTCTGTCTCTCTCTCTCTCTCTCTCTCTCTCTCTCTCTCTCTCTCTCTCTCTCTCTCTCTCTCTCTCTCTCTCTCTCTCTCTCTCTCTCTCTCTCTCTCTCTCTCTCTCTCTTTGTCTCTCTCTCTCTCTCTCTCTCTCTCTCTCTCTCTCTCTCTCTCTCTCTCTCTCTCTCTCTCTCTCTCTCTCTCTCTCTCTCTCTCTCTCTCTCTCTCTCTCTCTCTCTCTCCCTCCCTCCCTCTCTCTCTCTCTCTCTCTCTCTCTCTCTCTCTCTCTCTCTCTCTCTCTCTCTCTCTCTCTCTCTCTCTCTCTCTCTCTCTGTCTCTCTCTCTCTGTCTCTCTCTCTCTCTCTCTCTCTCTCTCTCTCTCTCTCTCTCTCTCTCTCTCTCTCTCTCTCTCTCTCTCTCTCTCTCTCTCTCTCTCTCTCTCTCTCTCGCTCTCTGTCTCCCTTCTACGTGGCCACATTTTCCTCTTATCTCTCAGTTTCCTCCTCTCCTCGTTCCCTCTCCCCTTCGCTTCAGACATCAGTAATTGTCTGTCATTATGGAGTTGTATCTTCCCTTGATTAGTGGTGTGTGTGTGTACTCACCTAGTTGTGTTTGCGAGGGTTGAGCTCTGGCTCTTTGGTCCCGCCTCTCAACCGTCAATCAACAGGTGTACAGGTTCCTGAGCCTATTGGGCTCTATCATATTTACACTTGAAACTGTGTATGGAGTCAGCCTCCACCACATCACTTCCTAATTCCATTTGTCAACCACTCTCACACTAAAAAAGTTCTTTCTAATATCTCTGTGGCTCATTTGGGCACTCAGTTTCCACCTGTGTCCCCTTGTGCGTGTGCCCCTTGTGTTAAATAGCCTGTCTTTATCTATCCTATCAATTCCCTTGAGAATCTTGGATTTGGTGATCATGTCCCCCCTAACTCTTCTGTCTTCCAGCGAAGTGAGGTTTAATTCCCGTAGTCTCTCCTCGTAGCTCATACCTCTCAGCTCGGGTACTAGTCTGGTGGCAAACCTTTGAACCTTTTCCAGTTTAGTCTTATCCTTGACTAGATATGGACACCATGCTGGGGCTGCATACTCCAGGATTGGCCTGACATATGTGGTATACAAAGTTCTGAATGATTCTTTACACAAGTTTCTGAATGCCGTTCGTATGTTGGCCAGCCTGGCATATGCCGCTGATGTTATCCGCTTGATATGTGCTGCAGGAGACAGGTCTGGCGTGATATCAACCCCCAAGTCTTTTTCTCTATCTGACTCTTGAAGAATTTGATCTCCCAGATGATACCTTGTATCTGACCTCCTGCTCCCTACACCTATCTTCATTACATTACATTTGGTTGGGTTAAACTCTAACAACCATTTGTTCGACCATTCCTTCAGTTTGTCTAGGTCTTCTTGAAGCCTCAAACAGTCCTCTTCTGTCTTAATCCTTCTCATAATTTTGACATCGTCAGCAAACATTAAGAGAAATGAATCGATACCCTCCGGGAGATCATTTACATATATCAGAAACAAGATAGGTCCGAGTACAGAGCCCTGTGGGACTCCACTGGTGACTTCACGCCAATTAGAGGTCTCACCCCTCACCGTAACTCTCTGCTTCCTATTGCTTAGGTACTCCCTTATCCACTGGAGCACCTTACCAGCTACACCTGCCTGTCTCTCCAGCTTATGTACCAGCCTCTTATGCGGTACTGTGTCAAAGGCTTTCCGATAATCCAAGAAAATGCAGTCCGCCAAGCCCTCTCTTTCTTGCTTAATCTTTGTCACCTGGTCGTAGAATTCTATTAAGACAGTAAGGCAAGAATTACCCTCCCTGAACCCATGTTGGCGATTTGTCACGAAGTCCCTTCTCTCCTGATGAGTTACTAGGTTTTTTCTCACGATCTTCTCCATCACCTTGCATGGTATACAAGTCAAGGATACTGGCCCGTAGTTCAGTGCCTCTTGCCTGTCGCCCTTTTTGTATATTGGGACCACATTCGCCGTCTTCCATATTTCTGGTAGGTCTCCCGTCTCCAGTGACTTACTATACACTATAAAGAGTGGAAAGCAAAGTGATTCTGCACACTCTTTCAGTATCCATGGCGAGATCCCATCTGGACCAACAGCCTTTCTAACATCCAGATCCAGCAGGTGTCTCTTGACCTCCTCTCTCGTAATTTCGAACCCTTCCAAGGCTGCCTGGTTTACTTCCCTTTCTCCTAGCACAGTGACCTCACCTTGTTCTGTTGTGAAGACCTCTTGGAACCTCTTGTTGAGTTCATCACACACCTCTTTGTCATTCTCTGTATACCTGTCCTCGCCTGTTCTAAGTTTCAATACCTGTTCTTTCACTGTTGTTTTCCTTCTGCTGTGACTGTGGAGTAGCTTTGGTTCGGTCTTGGCTTTGTTTGCTATATCATTTTCATAATTTTTCTCAGCTTCTCTTCTCACCCTGACGTACTCATTCCTGGTTCTCTGGTATCTCTCTCTGCTTTCTGGTGTTCTGTTATTCCGGAAGTTCCTCCACGCCCTTTTGTTCAGTTTCTTCGCTTCCATACATGACCTATTATACCATGGATTCTTCTCTGTGTGTGTGTGATGTGGTTCTGGATTCTGTGTGTGTGTGTGATCAGCAATACATTACACAAGGGACCTCTGGGTTGTTTCCAGCTCAGGTTACACATGCATGAGTTTGGGTGGACATAAGCAAGCGCCGGCTGGCAACGGTCAATAGGTCGTCCTCACCATATTCTTACTACACAGTGTTCTTAAGCTGTTCTTACATGCAGCAATATGAGAGAAGACGTGTCTTTTAAGAACCTGCAGGTCGGCGTTGTTTATGTCGGTAAGTTAAATAATCCGGATGCCGGATTCCTGCTCACGAACACCTAATACCAATCCGTATTTCAGGCGTCACGCATGTTGACTGAGTAATAGTTATAGACCTCTGGAGGGTTATTAAGGCTTATCAGCCTCTGGAGGGTTAGCAAGGCCTGTCAACCTCTGGAGGGTTATTAAGACCTATCAATCACTGGAGGGTTATTAAGACCTATCAATCACTGGAGGGTTATTAAGACCTATCAACCTCTGGAGGGTTATTAAGACCAATCAACCTCTGGAGGGTTATTAAGGCTTATCAACCTCTGGAGGGTTATTAAGGCTTATCAACCTCTGGAGGGTTATTAAGACCTATCAACCTCTGGAGGGTTATTAAGGCTTATCAACCTCTGGAGGGTTATTAAGACAACCTCTGGAGGGTTATTAAGACCTATCAACCTCTGGAGGGTTATTAAGACCTATCAACCTCTGGAGGGTTATTAAGGCCTATCAACCTCTGGAGGGTTATTAAGACCTATCAACCTCTGGAGGGTTATTAAGGCCTATCAACCTCTGGAGGGTTATTAAGACCTATCAACCTCTGGAGGGTTATTAAGACCTATCAACCTCTGGAGGGTTATTAAGGCCTATCAAGCTCTGGAGGGTTATTAAGACCTATCAACCTCTGGAGGGTTATTAAGGCTTATCAACCTCTGGAGGGTTATTAAGACCTATCAACCTCTGGAGGGTTATTAAGGCTTATCAACCTCTGGAGGGTTATTAATACATTCGACTCCAGGTCATACATACATGCTTTGCAACACAGAATACATGTGTGCTGTACGACACCTGTCCAAACAAGCACCCGCTGGTCCGAACAATCACCCACTGGTCCAAACAATCGCCCACTGGTCCGAACAATCACCCACTGGTCCGAACAATCACCCACTGGTCCGAACAATCGCCCACTGGTCCGAACAATCACCCACTGGTCCGAACAATCACCCACTGGTCCGAACAAACACCCACTGGTCCGAACAATCGCCCACTGGTCCGAACAAGCACCCACTGGTCCAAACAATCACCCGCTGGTCCAAACAATCACCCACTGGTCCGAACAAACACCCACTGGTCCGAACAATCGCCCACTGGTCCGAACAAGCACCCACTGGTCCAAACAATCACCCGCTGGTCCGAACAATCACCCACTGGTCCAAACAATCACCCGCTGGTCCAAACAATCACCCACTGGTCCGAACAAACACCCACTGGTCCGAACAATCGCCCACTGGTCCGAACAAGCACCCACTGGTCCAAACAATCACCCGCTGGTCCAAACAATCACCCACTGGTCCGAACAAACACCCACTGGTCCGAACAATCGCCCACTGGTCCGAACAAGCACCCACTGGTCCGAACAAGCACCCACTGGTCCGACCAAGCACCCACTGGTCCGAACAAGCACCCACTGGTCCGACCAAGCACCCACTGATCCGAACAAGCACGGACGTACTGGTCCGAACAAGCACCCGCTGGTCTGAACAAGCACCCGCTGGTCCGAACAAGCACCCACTGGTCCGAACAATCACCCACTGGTCCGAACAATCACCCACTGGTCCGAACAAGCACCTACTGGTCCGAACAATCACCCACTGGTCCGAACAATCACCCACTGGTCCGAACAATCACCCACTGGTCCGAACAAGCACCTACTGGTCCGAACAATCACCCACTGGTCCGAACAAGCACCCGCTGGTCTGAACAAGCACCCACTGGTCCGAACAATCACCCGCTGGTCCGAACAAGCACCCACTGGTCCGAACAATCACCCACTGGTCCGAACAATCACCCACTGGTCCGAACAAGCACCCGCTGGTCTGAACAAGCACCCGCTGGTCCGAACAATCACCCGCTGGTCCGAACAAGCACCCACTGGTCTGAACAAGCACCCACCTTCTTGTTCCTGACCATAACGATGATAACAACCAGGTTGTTGAAGATACCGAAGGTAGCGATGAAGAGGAGACAGAAGGCTGTGATGTAGTAGCCTTCCTCAGACAGCCTGTTGCTGGGGGAGAGACCCGTCGTGTTCCCTGCACTCTCCGACCACCACCCGTCCGCGGGGTAGACGGGGCCGTCCGTCCCAGCGTCCGCCGACATTCTCACGATTTTCTGGGCCGCGTGTTTTTTCTGTCTTGATTGTCCAAACGAGCGTCGGGTTATTGTGTGTGTTTGTGTTTTTTATTTGTTCATATGGACGCTTCCTGTGCTGTTTTTGTTTGTTTTGGCTTTGTCCTGGTCAGATCTGAAGCGTTCAGACTTTGTTGTGATCTGCCCTAAAAACACACACACACACACACACCACGGAGCACCGAACGGCGGCCAGTGAGGCAGGCGGTCTATCAACCACACCGCTTGACACCTAAGAAAGTCTCGAACCCCAAGACAAGCTCAGAGCTCCCTAGTGGAACTTGCCATCCCCCTTGTCAATATTTTGACAAGTTTAACTGGTCATTTACCCACTTGACCGACCCGTTAACGAAGCTGTCAGGGACTGATGTTTACTGCTAACACTTACAAGCTGACGAGCTCTTAGACATTGATAATAATTGTAATTCTATCTGTAATTAACCTGACATGATTCGCTCCCTGTCAACCAATGACGCTACTGGTCTGACAGGTCTGTCAAGGCGTTGACAGTCACATGAGTCTGTCAGTCTTAGGCTGTTTACACTCTCGTAAGACTATGTAATTATGTTTTCTCTTGGTGAAGAGCATGTGTGTTTATGTCTGTGTGAGTGTATGAGGAGCTGTATAACCGTCTGTCTGTATTGTAGGAGTGTGTGTAAGGATTGTATTTCTTAGTGACAACTGTATGAATGTATATAAGTACTGTATATGTATGTGAAGGACTGTATAAGTGACCAGGGATGGTATAGGCTCATACAAGATTTGTATACATCAGTATAAGGCTTCTATACATGAGTATAAGGCTTGTATACATGAGTATAAGTATTGTATACATGAGTATAAGGCTTGTATACATGAGTATAAGGCTTGTATACATAAGAATAAGGCTTGTATACATGAGTATAAGGCTTATATATACATGAGCATAAGGCTTGTATACATGAGTATAAGACTCGTATACATGTGTATAAGACTCGTATACATATGTATAACACTCGTATACATATGTATATGGCTTGTATACATGAGTATAAGGCTTGTATACATAAAAATAAGGCTTGTATACATGAGTATAAGGCTTATATATACATGAGCATAAGGCTTGTATACATGAGTATAAGGCTTATATTTACATGAGCATAAGGCTTGTATACATGAGTATAAGACTCGTATACATATGTATAAGACTCGTATACATATGTATAACACTCGTATACATATGTATATGGCTTGTATACATGAGTATAAGGCTCGTATACATCAGTATAAGACATGTATACATATGTATAAGACTTGTATACATATGTATAAGACTTGTATACATATGTATAAGACTTGTATACATATGTATAAGACTTGTATACATATGTATAAGACTTGTATACATGTATAAGACTTGTATACATATGTATATGACATGTATACATCAGTATAAGACTTGTATACATCAGTATAAGACTTGTATACATCAGTATAAGACTTGTATACATATGTATAAGGTAAGAGAGACTAACGAGGCCCTTCACCACGACACACTCACGAGGGTCATCACTCGGGGTCAATATTAACTGTTATTGGAATTTTTTTCTCGGAAATGTGTTTGACTTTATTGTATGTAGTCGGGGGGGGGCGGGGTGAGTAAGATAGAGGAGGGGTGAGTAAGATAAAGAGGGGGTGAGTAAGCCAGAGAAGGACTGAGTAAGATATAGAAGGGATGAGTAAGATAGAGAAAGGGTGAGTAAGATAGAGAAGGAGTAAGATAGAGAGGGGTGAGTAAGATAGAGAAGGAGTAAGATAGAGAGGGGTGAGTAACTTAAAGAAGTGGTGAGTAAGATAAAGAGGGGGCGAGTAAGATAAAGAGGGCGTGAGTAAGATAGAGAAGGGGTGAGTAAGATAGAGGGCGTAAGATAGAGAGGGGTGAGTAAGATAGAGAAGGGGTGAGTAAGATAGAGGGGTGAGTAAGATAGAGAATGGGTGAGTAAGTTAGAGAGGGGTGAGTAAGATAGAGAATGGATGAGTAAGTTAGAGAGAGGGTGAGTAAGATAGAGAAGGAGAAGTAAGATAGAGAGAGGTAAGATAGAGAGGGGCTGAATAAGATAGAGTGGGGTGAGTAGGATAGAGAAGGGGTGAGTAAGATAGAGAGGGGATGAGTAAGACAGAGAGGGGTAAGATAGAGAGGGGTGAGTAAGATAGAGAGGGATGAGTAAGATAGAGAGGGGGTGAGTAAGATAGAGAAGGGGTGAGTAAGATAGAGAAGGGGTGAGTAAAATAGAGAAGGGGTGAGTAAGATAGAGAAGGGGTGAGTAAGATAGATAAGGGGTGAGTAAGATAGAGAAGGGGTGAGTAAAATAGAGAATGGGTGAGTAAGATTGAGAAGGGGTGAGTAAAACAGAGAAGGGGTGAGTAAGATCAAGAGAGGGATGAGTAAGATTGAGAAGTGGTGAGTAAGATAGTGAAGTAGTAAGATAGAGAAGGGGTGAGTAAGATAGAGAAAGGGTGAGTAAGATAGAGAAGAAGTGAGTAAGATAGAGAAGGGGTAAGATAGAGAAGAGGTGAGTAAGATAGAGAAGAAGTGAGTAAGATAGAGAAGGGGTGAGTAAGATAGAGAAGGGGTGAGTAAGATAAAGAAGTAAGATAGAGAAGGGGTGAGTAAGATAAAGAAGAAGTGAGAAAGATAGAGAAGGGGTGAGTAAGATAGAGAAGAAGTGAGTAAGATAGAGAAGGGGTAAGATAGAGAAGAGGTGAGTAAGATAGAGAAGAGGTGAGTAAAATAGAGAAGGGGTGAGTAAGATAGAGAAGGGGTGAGTATAGATAGAGAAGAAGTGAGTAAGATAGAGAAGGGGTGAGTAAGATAAAGAAGTAAGATAGAGAAGGGGTGAGTAAGATAAAGAAGAAGTGAGTAAGATAGAGAAGGGGTGAGTAATATAGAGAAGAAGTGAGTAAGATAGAGAAGGGGTAAGATAGAGAAGAGGTGAGTAAGATAGAGAAGAAGTGAGTAAGATAGAGAAGGGGTGAGTAAGATAGAGAAGGGGTGAGTATAGATAGAGAAGAAGTGAGTAAGATAGAGAAGGGGTGAGTAAGATAGAGAAGGGGTGAGTAAGATAAAGAAGTAAGATAGAGAAGGGGTGAGTAAGATAAAGAAGAAGTGAGTAAGATAGAGAAGGGGTGAGTAAGATAGAGAAGGGGTGAGTAAGATAGAGAAGGGGTAAGATAGAGAAGAGGTGAGTAAGATAGAGAAGAGGTGAGTAAGATAGAGAAGGGGTGAGTAAGATAAAGAAGTAAGATAGAGAAGGGTGAGTAAGATAGAGAAGGGATGAGTAAGATAGAGAAGGGGTGAGTAAGATAGAGAAGGGGTGAGTAAGATAGAGAAGGGGTGAGTAAGATAGAGAAGGGGTGAGTAAGATAGAGAAGGGGTGAGTAAGATAGAGAAGGGGTGAGTAAGATAGAGAAGGGGTGAGTAAGATAGAGAAGGGGTGAGTAAGATAGAGAAGGGGTGAGTAAGATAGAGAAGGGGTGAGTAAGATAGAGAGTTCCAAGAGTTATTGATGTGTCCGGTTGTGTACAAAAAAATGTACAAATTTAAATATAATTGTTTGACTGATGATAATTTTCTGTGATAATTACAAATTAAACGTTTTCTTTTCTATATAAAGTTTTCCTGGATTTCTAGCAGAAATGAATGTGTATTTATTTGAGAAAATTTCACAAGGTATAAATGGAAGTTTTGCAATTTCTTTTTCAAAATTTATAGATAAAGTTTTGACAACAAAATGTGTTACACAATGCGACACAATCTGAAGCTTTGAGAGTTCTGGCGTAAAAGATAAGCTTTGTTTGTAAACAAAAATTATCACTTGGGTGCCACGTGGGAAGCCGGGGAGAGAGAGCGGCGTATAACCTCCCACTCCGACGGCTGGAAGGACACTGACCTAGAGTGGCCAGCGGGGCCAGGCGCTAGGAACTGTGTTTACATCTTGCCTCGCGACTCCTCATGATCTTGGAGACGACGACGGACGCTTCAGCCTTGACGACGGACGCCTCCTCCCCCTGGGACCCGCCGGATCACTTTTTGTTTCGCGGGTCTGGGGTTTGACACTGTCGTTTGGTCCGTGCCTATTCAATAGTCGGGATTGTTACGGTGACTGCCGCACATGGAGCCTCGGGGCACTGGATAGTTGATGGATTTTGAACGTTTTCTGGCTTTTGGGGGGTGGGGAGACGGTGTCCGGGTTGGTCGAGAGTTGGTGGGTCTTGGTGGGCCCCTGGTGGGTCTTGGTGGGCCCCTGGTGGGTCTTGGTGGGCCCCTGGTGGGTCTTGGTGGGTCCCTGGTGGGTCTTGGTGGGCCCTTGGTGGGCCCTGGTGGGTCCCTGGTGGCCCTTGGTGGGCCCTGGTGGGTCCCTGGTGGCCCTTTGTGGGCCCCTGGTGTGTTCGTGGTGGGCCCCTCAGCTGTTGGGTGTTGGGGGGGGGGGCGGCTTCTGCCCTGCTGGAGGACATTGGATGACCTTTCCTTTCTTAGTTGGGGGCCGAGTTTTTGGTTTTGCTCCCCAGTCATGTGTGTGGCGGTGCTTGTCCCCCTGGGGGACTCCTGGGGCTCCCCAGTCATCTGTGTGGTGGTGCTTGTCCCCCTGGGGGACTCCTGGGGCTCCCCAGTCACCTGTGTGGTGGTGCTTCTCCCCCTGGGGGACTCCTGGGGCTCCCCAGTCACCTGTGTGGCGGTGCTTGTCCCCCTGGGGGACTCCTGGGGCTCCCCAGTCATCTGTGAGGTGGTGCTTGGTCCCCTGGGGGACTCCTGGGGCTCCCCAGCCATGTGTGTGGCGGTGCTTGTCCCCTGGGGGACTCCTGGGGCTCCCCAGTCACCTGTGTGGCGGTGCTTGTCCCCCTGGGGGACTCCTGGGGCTCCCCAGTCATGTGTGTGGTGGTGCTTGTCCCCCTGGGGGACTCCTGGGGCTCCCCAGTCATGTGTGTGGTGGTGCTTGTCCCCCTGGGGGACTCCTGGGGCTCCCCAGTCATCTGTGTGGTTGTGCTTGTCCCCCTGGGGGACTCCTGGGGCTCCCCAGTCACCTGTGTGGCGGTGCTTGTCCCCCTGGGGGACTCCTGGGGCTCCCCAGTCACCTGTGTGGCGGTGCTTGTCCCCCTGGGGGACTCCTGGTGCTCCCCAGTCATGTGTGTGGTGGTGCTTGTCCCCCTGGGGGACTCCTGGGGCTCCCCAGTCATATGTGTGGTGGTGCTTGTCCCCCTGGGGGACTCCTGGGGCTCCCCAGTCATGTGTGTGGTGGTGCTTGTCCCCCTGGGGGACTCCTGGGGCTCCCCAGTCACCTGTGTGGTGGTGCTTGTCCCCCTGGGGGACTCCTGGGGCTCCCCAGTCATCTGTGTGGCGGTGCTTGTCCCCCTGGGGGACTCCTGGGGCTCCCCAGTCATGTGTGTGGTGGTGCTTGTCCCCCTGGGGGACTCCTGGGGCTCCCCAGTCATGTGTGTGGTGGTGCTTGTCCCCCTGGGGGACTCCTGGGGCTCCCCAGTCACCTGTGTGGCGGTGCTTGTCCCCCTGGGGGACTCCTGGGGCTCCCCAGTCATGTGTGTGGTGGTGCTTGTCCCCCTGGGGGACTCCTGGGGCTCCCCAGTCATCTGTGTGGTGGTGCTTGTCCCCCTGGGGGACTCCTGGGGCTCCCCAGTCACCTGTGTGGTGGTGCTTCTCCCCCTGGGGGACTCCTGGGGCTCCCCAGTCACCTGTGTGGCGGTGCTTGTCCCCCTGGGGGACTCCTGGGGCTCCCCAGTCATCTGTGAGGTGGTGCTTGGTCCCCTGGGGGACTCCTGGGGCTCCCCAGTCATGTGTGTGGCGGTGCTTGTCCCCTGGGGGACTCCTGGGGCTCCCCAGTCACCTGTGTGGCGGTGCTTGTCCCCCTGGGGGACTCCTGGGGCTCCCCAGTCATGTGTGTGGTGGTGCTTGTCCCCCTGGGGGACTCCTGGGGCTCCCCAGTCATGTGTGTGGTGGTGCTTGTCCCCCTGGGGGACTCCTGGGGCTCCCCAGTCATCTGTGTGGTTGTGCTTGTCCCCCTGGGGGACTCCTGGGGCTCCCCAGTCACCTGTGTGGCGGTGCTTGTCCCCCTGGGGGACTCCTGGGGCTCCCCAGTCACCTGTGTGGCGGTGCTTGTCCCCCTGGGGGACTCCTGGTGCTCCCCAGTCATGTGTGTGGTGGTGCTTGTCCCCCTGGGGGACTCCTGGGGCTCCCCAGTCATATGTGTGGTGGTGCTTGTCCCCCTGGGGGACTCCTGGGGCTCCCCAGTCATGTGTGTGGTGGTGCTTGTCCCCCTGGGGGACTCCTGGGGCTCCCCAGTCACCTGTGTGGTGGTGCTTGTCCCCCTGGGGGACTCCTGGGGCTCCCCAGTCATCTGTGTGGCGGTGCTTGTCCCCCTGGGGGACTCCTGGGGCTCCCCAGTCATGTGTGTGGTGGTGCTTGTCCCCCTGGGGGACTCCTGGGGCTCCCCAGTCATGTGTGTGGTGGTGCTTGTCCCCCTGGGGGACTCCTGGGGCTCCCCAGTCACCTGTGTGGCGGTGCTTGTCCCCCTGGGGGACTCCTGGGGCTCCCCAGTCATGTGTGTGGTGGTGCTTGTCCCCCTGGGGGACTCCTGGGGCTCCCCAGTCATCTGTGTGGTGGTGCTTGTCCCCCTGGGGGACTCCTGGGGCTCCCCAGTCACCTGTGTGGTGGTGCTTCTCCCCCTGGGGGACTCCTGGGGCTCCCCAGTCACCTGAGTGGCGGTGCTTGTCCCCCTGGGGGACTCCTGGGGCTCCCCAGTCATCTGTGAGGTGGTGCTTGGTCCCCTGGGGGACTCCTGGGGCTCCCCAGTCATGTGTGTGGCGGTGCTTGTCCCCTGGGGGACTCCTGGGGCTCCCCAGTCACCTGTGTGGCGGTGCTTGTCCCCCTGGGGGACTCCTGGGGCTCCCCAGTCATGTGTGTGGTGGTGCTTGTCCCCCTGGGGGACTCCTGGGGCTCCCCAGTCATGTGTGTGGTGGTGCTTGTCCCCCTGGG